>NC_092119.1:9402561-9427561 GCF_045679555.1 Salvelinus alpinus
AGAGAGGAGGAGAGAGGAAGGGAGAGGAAGGGGAGAGGAGGAGAGAGGATGGGAGATGAATGGAGAGGAGGAGAGAGGAAGGGGAGGAGGAGAGTGGAGGAGAGAGGAAGGGAGAGGAGGAGAGAGGAAGGGAGAGGATGAGAGAGGAAGGGAGAGGATGAGAGAAGAAGGGAGAGGAGGAGAGAGGAGGAGATAGGAAGGGGGAGGAGAAGAGAGGAAGGGAGAGGAGGAGAGATGAAGGGGGAGCAGGAGAGAGGAAGGGAGAGGAGGAGAGAGGACGGGAGAGGAGGAGGAAGGAAGGAAGGAAGGAAGGGGGAGGAGAAGAGAGGAAGGCGGAGGATGAGATGTTAGTAAAATTCCTGAACTAAGTGTTTTCATCATTCTAGATCACAGCCAGTAGCAACAAGATGAAGCGCTGTGATGTGTGTGGACCCAAGAAGGACAGGAAGACACAGAATACAAGCACCAAGTGCAAGAAATACATTTTCAACATTAACACACAGTAAAACTCTGTCCCTCATGTGGTGTGTAGACTGGCCTTAATTTGTGTTCAATGGGGCTCATTTATCATTTCCATAAAATACTGTATGTATTAAATAAAATACTGTATGTATTAAATAAAATACTGTATGTATTAAATAAAATACTGTATGTATTAAATAAAATACTGTATGTATTAAATAAAATACTGTAAAATCTGTCCTTCCAATTTGTTCAGTTCAAAGCAATAAACATCAACAGTGATGAAAACCTTTTTGAATTAATATTTGTTCAAGATAAACATGATTTATTCCACCCATGTCTTGATAATAATTGATATTTGTTTACAAAAATCCCATTTTATTTGTAAAAAATGAATAGCGCATTTATTGATAAATGTGATCTAGCAGATGTAAATGGCAAATATTAACCATGTATACTGTCTATATTAATCATGTATACTGTCTATACTAACCATGTATACTCTCTATATTAACCATGTATACTGTCTATATTAACCATGTATACTGTCTATATTAACCATGTATACTGTCTATATTAACCATGTATACTGTCTATACTAACCATGTATACTGTCTATATTAACCGTGTATACTGTCTATATTAACCATGAATACTGTCTATATTAACCATGTATACTGTCTATACTAACCATGTACACTGTCTATATTAACCATGTATACTGTCTATATTAACCATGTATACTGTCTATATTAACCATGTATACTGTATACTGTCTATATTAACCATGTATACTGTCTATATTAACCATGTATACTGTCTATATTAACCATGTATGCTGTCTATATTAACCATGCATACTGTCTATATTAACCATGTATACTGTCTATACTAACCATGTATGCTGTCTATATTAACCATGTATACTGTCTATATTAACATTTACATTACATTTAAGTCATTTAGCAGACGCTCTTATCCAGAGCGACTTACAAATTGGAAAGTTCATACATACTCATCCTGGTCCCCCCGTGGGGAATGAACCCACAACCCTGGCGTTGCAAGCGCCATGCTCTACCAACTGAGCAACACGGGACCATTATTTTATTTAATACATACAGTATTTTATTTAATACATACAGTACCACCATGTATACTGTCTATATTAACCATGTATACTGTCTATATTAACCATGTATACTGTCTATATTAACCATGTATACTGTCTATATTAACCATGTATACTGTCTATATTAACCATGTATACTGTCTATATTAACCATGTATACTGTATACTGTCTATATTAACCATGTATACTGTCTATACTAACCATGTATACTGTCTATATTAACCATGTATACTGTCTATATTAACCATGTATACTGTCTATATTAACCATGTATACTGTCTATATTAACCATGTATACTGTCTATATTAACCATGTATACTGTCTATATTAACCATGTATACTGTCTATATTAACCATGTATACTGTCTATATTAACCATGTATACTGTATACTGTCTATATTAACCATGTATACTGTATACTGTCTATATTAACCATGTATACTGTATACTGTCTATATTAACCATGTATACTGTATACTGTCTATATTAACCATGTATACTGTCTATATTAACCATGTATACTGTCTATACTAACCATGTATACTGTCTATATTAACCATGTATACTGTCTATATTAACCATGTATACTGTATATTAACCGTGTATACTGTCTATATTAACCATGTATACTGTCTATATTAACCATGTATACTGTATACTGTCTATATTAACCATGTATACTGTCTATATTAACCATGTATACTGTATACTGTCTATATTAACCATGTATACTGTATACTGTCTATATTAACCATGTACAGTGAGGGAAAAAAGTATTTGATCCCCTGCTGATTTTGTACGTTTGCCCACTGACAAAGAAATGATCAGTCTATAATTTTAATGGTAGGTTTATTTGAACAGTGAGAGACAGAATATCAACAAAAAAATCCAGAAAAACGCATGTCAAAAATGTTATGAATTGATTTGCATTTTAATGAGGGAAATAAGTATTTGACCCCTCTGCAAAACATGACTTAGTACTTGGTGGCAAAACCCTTGTTGGCAATCACAGAGGTCAGATGTTTCTTGTAGTTGGCCACCAGGTTTGCACACATCTCAGGAGGGATTTTGTCCCACTCCTCTTTGCAGATCTTCTTCAAGTCATTAAGGTTTCGAGGCTGACGTTTGGCAACTCGAACCTTCAGCTCCCTCCACAGATTTTCTATGGGATTAAGGTCTGGAGACTGGCTAGGCCACTCCAGGACCTTAATGTGCTTCTTCTTGAGCCACTCCTTTGTTGCCTTGGCCGTGTGTTTTGGGTCATTGTCATGCTGGAATACCCATCCACGACCCATTTTCAATACCCTGGCTGAGGGAAGGAGGTTTTCACCCAAGATTTGACGGTACATGGCCCCGTCCATCGTCCCTTTGATGCGGTGAAGTTGTCCTGTCCCCTTAGCAGAAAAACACCCCCAAAGCATAATGTTTCCACCTCCATGTTTGACGGTGGGGATGGTTTCTTGGGGTCATAGGCAGCATTCCTCCTCCTCCAAACACGGCAAGTTGGGTTGATGCCAAAGAACTCCATTTTGGTCTCATCTGACCACAACACGTTCACCCAGTTGTCCTCTGAATCATTCAGATGTTCATTGGCAAACTTCAGACGGGCATGTATATGTGCTTTCTTGAGCAGGGGGACCTTGCGGGCGCTGCAGGATTTCAGTCCTTCACGGCATAGTGTGTTACCAATTGTTTTCTTGATGACTATGGTCCCAGCTGCCTTGAGATCATTGACAAGATCCTCCTGTGTAGTTCTGGGCTGATTCCTCACCGTTCTCATGATCATTGCAACTCCACGAGGTGAGATCTTGCATGGAGCCCCAGGCTGAGGGAGATTGACAGTTATTTTGTGTTTCTTCCATTTGCGAATAATCACAGAAACTGTTGTCACCTTCTCACCAAGCTGCTTGGCGATGGTCTTGTAGCCCATTCCAGCCTTGTGTAGGTCTACAATCTTGTCCCTGACATCCTTGGAGAGCTCTTTGGTCTTGGCCATGGTGGAGAGTTTGGAATCTGATTGATTGATTGCTTCTGTGGACAGGTATCTTTTATACAGGTAAGAAACTGAGATTAGGAGCACTCCCTTTAAGAGTGTGCTCCTAATCTCCGTTCGTTACCTGTATGAAAGACACCTGGGAGCCAGAAATCTTTTTGATTGAGAAGGGGTCAAATACTTATTTCCCTCATTAAAATGCAAATCAATTTATAACATTTTTGACATGCATTTTTCTGGATATTTTTGTTGTTATTCTGTCTCTCACTGTTCAAATAAACCTACCATTAAAATTATAGACTGATAATTTCTTTGTCAGTGGGCAAACGTACAAAATCAGCAGGGGATCAAATACTTTTTTCCCTCACTGTATACTGTCTATACTAACCATGTATACTGTCTATATTAACCATGTATACTGTCTATATTAACCATGTATACTGTCTATATTAACCATGTATACTGTCTATATTAACCATGTATACTGTCTATACTAACCATGTATACTGTCTATATTAACCATGTATACTGTCTATATTAACCATGTATACTGTCTATATTAACCATGTATACTGTCTATATTAACCATGTATACTGTCTATATTAACCATGTATACTGTCTATATTAACCATGTATACTGTCTATATTAACCATGTATACTGTCTATATTAACCATGTATTCTGTCTATATTAACCATGTATACTGTCTATATTAACCATGTATTCTGTCTATATTAACCATGTATTCTGTCTATATTAACCATGTATTCTGTCTATATTAACCATGTATTCTGTCTATATTAACCATGTATACTGTATGCTGTCTATACTAACCATGTATTCTGTCTATACTAACCATGTATACTGTCTATACTAACCATGTATACTGTATACTGTCTATATTAACCATGTATACTGTCTATACTAACCATGTATACTGTCTATATTAACCATGTATACTATCTATATTAACCATATATACTGTCTATATTAACCATGTATACTGTATACTGTCTATATTAACCATGTATACTGTATACTGTCTATATTAACCATGTATACTGTATACTGTCTATATTAACCATGTATCCTGTCTATATTAACCATGTATACTGTCTATACTAACCATGTATACTGTCTATATTAACCATGTATACTGTCTATATTAACCATGTATACTGTATATTAACCGTGTATACTGTCTATATTAACCATGTATACTGTCTATATTAACCATGTATACTGTATACTGTCTATATTAACCATGTATACTGTCTATATTAACCATGTATACTGTATACTGTCTATATTAACCATGTATACTGTATACTGTCTATATTAACCATGTATACTGTCTATACTAACCATGTATACTGTCTATATTAACCATGTATACTGTCTATATTAACCATGTATACTGTCTATATTAACCATGTATACTGTCTATATTAACCATGTATACTGTCTATACTAACCATGTATACTGTCTATATTAACCATGTATACTGTCTATATTAACCATGTATACTGTCTATATTAACCATGTATACTGTCTATATTAACCATGTATACTGTCTATATTAACCATGTATACTGTCTATATTAACCATGTATTCTGTCTATATTAACCATGTATACTGTCTATATTAACCATGTATACTGTCTATATTAACCATGTATTCTGTCTATATTAACCATGTATTCTGTCTATATTAACCATGTATTCTGTCTATATTAACCATGTATACTGTATGCTGTCTATACTAACCATGTATACTGTCTATACTAACCATGTATACTGTCTATATTAACCATGTATTCTGTCTATATTAACCATATATACTGTCTATATTAACCATGTATACTGTCTATATTAACCATGTATACTGTCTATACTAACCATGTATACTGTCTATATTAACCATGTATACTGTCTATATTAACCATGTATTCTGTCTATATTAACCATGTATTCTGTCTATATTAACCATGTATTCTGTCTATATTAACCATGTATACTGTATGCTGTCTATACTAACCATGTATACTGTCTATACTAACCATGTATACTGTCTATACTAACCATGTATACTGTATACTGTCTATATTAACCATGTATACTGTCTATACTAACCATGTATACTGTCTATATTAACCATGCATGCTGTCTATATTGACCATGTATACTGTCTATATTAACCATGTATGCTGTCTATATTAACCATGTATACTGTCTATAATAACCATGTATGCTGTCTATATTGCTTGTAATTGATATAAGTAAACATCTAAGCATTAAGTATTTTTATCTAAATTTTCAAACAACTATAATCAAAATAGTATAATTTCATATGCAGTATACTTGTAAAGAATAGTTCGAGTACCAAGCTTTGAGGTAGTTAGAAGGTCTACAGAGCATTCAGAAAGTATTTTGTACCCCTTGACTTATTCCACATTTTGTTTTGTTACAGCCTGAATTCAAAATAGATCAAATTGATTATTTATTATTTGATTATTATATTTTTCTCACCTATATACACACAATGCCCCATAATGACAAAGTGAAAACTTGTTTTTAGAAATCATTCTGAATTTATTGAAAATACATAAAGAAATATCTAATTTACGTAGTAAGTATTCACATCCCTGTGTCAATACTTTGTAGAAGCACCTTTGGCAGTGATTACAGCTGTGAGTCTTTCTGGGTAAATCTCTAGGAACTTTCTACACCTGGATTGTGCAACATTTACCTATTATTCTTTAAAGAATTATTCAAGCTCTGTCAAATTGGTTGTTGATCATGTCTAGAGAACCATTTTCAGGTCTTGCCATAGATTTTGAAGTAGTTTTAATTGAAAATTGTAACTTGGCCACTCACTGTCTTCTTGGAAAGCAACTCCAGTGTAGATTTGGCCTTGTTTCTGCCCTCACATTTTAGCCTTTAGCTAGCCGACACTCTGATCCAAAAGAGGCTCAGAAAAAGTAAGTCCCTTCAAATCAGTAGGCTCTTCACACCTAAGTCCCTTATCCTTACAGATGTAAGGTGTGATCAGACAGAGAGGAAACGAGGTCAGAGAGAAGCCAGGGTAAAGACAGTGCTAACAACCAGACTGGAGGAGGTCAGAGAGAAGCCAGGGTAAAGACAGTACTAACAACCAGACTGGAGGAGGTCAGAGAGAAACCAGGGTAAAGACAGTACTAACAACCAGACTGGAGGAGATCAGAGAGAAGCCAGGGTAAAGACAGTACTAACAACCAGACTGGAGGAGGTCAGAGAGAAACCAGGGTAAAGACAGTACTAACAACCAGAAGTCTAGGTCAAAGAGTCTTCTAAACAGCTTCTACAACCGAAGCCATAAGACTCCTGAACATCTAATCAAATAGCTTCCCCGACTATTTACATTGCCCACCTCACCCTCCCCTCTTTTACACCGCTGCTATTCTCTGTTTATTATCTATACATAGTCACTTTAACTCTACCTACATGTACATACTACCTCAATTACCTTGACTAACCTGTACCCCCGCACATTGACTCCATACCAGTACCCCCTGTATATAGCCTCGCTATTGTTATTTTACTGCTGCTCTTTAATTACTTGTTCCTTTCATTTCTTATTCTTATTCATATTTTTTAAACTGCATTGTTGTTTAGGAGCGTGTAAGTAAGCATTTCACTGTATGGTCTACACATGTTGTATTCAACGCATGTTACTAATTCAATTTGATTTGATCAAAAATATAACTATTAATCAACTATTAAAGACTACCAGAACCCACTGGATTCTCCAATTACACTGAATGAACTACAGGACAAAATACAAACCTCCAACCCAAAAAGGACTGGTTGGTGATGGTTTCCTAAATGAAATGATGAAATATACAGACCACAAATTCCAGTTGGGAGAGTGTCTACTGTTTACTGATGATCTAGCACTCATTCCTCTTGACAGAGCTGGTGTAACTGAGTCAGGTTTGTAGGCCTCCTTGCTTGCATACACTTTTTCAGCTCTGACCACAAATGTTCTACAGGATTGAGGTCAGGGCTTTGTGATGGCCACTCCAATACCTTGACTTTGTTGTCCTTAAGCCATTTTGCCACAACTTTGGAAGTATGCTTGGGGTCATTGTCCATTTGAAAGACCCATTTGTGACCAAGCTTTAACTTCCTGACTGATGTCTTGAGATATTGCTTCAATATATCCACATCATTTTCCTGCCTCATGATGCCATCTATTTTGTGAAGTGCACCAGTCCCTCCTGCAGCAAAGCACCCCCACAACATGATGCTGCCACCCCTGTGTTTCACTGTTGTGATGGTGTTCTTCGGCTTGCAAGCCTCCCCCTTTTTCCTCCAAACATAACAATGCTAATTACGGCCAAACAGTTCTATTTTTGTTTCATCAGACCAGAGGACATTTCTCCAAAAAGTACGATCTTTGTCCCCATGTGCAGTTGCAAACCGTAGTCTGGCTTATTTATGGCGGTTTTGGAGCAGTGGCTTCTTCCTTGCTGAGCGACCTTTCAGGTTATGTCGATATAGGACTCGTTTTACTGTGGATATAGATACTTTTGTACCTGTTTCCTACAGCATCTTCACAAGGTCCTTTGCTGTTGTTCTGGGATTGATTTGCACTTTTCGCACCAAAGTACGTTCATCTCTAGGAGACAGAACACGTCTCCTTCCTGAGCGGTATGACGGCTGCGTGGGCCCATTGTGTTTATACTTGCGTACTATTGTTTGTACAGATGAACGTGGTACCTTCAGGCGTTTGTAAATTGCTAACCAAGGATGAACCAGACTTGTGGAGGTCTACAATTTTTTTTCTGTCTTGGCCGATTTCTTTTGATTTTCCCATGATGTCAAGCAAAGAGACACTGAGTTTGAAGGTAGGCCTTGAAATACATCCACAGGTACACCTCCAATTGACTCAAATTATGTCAATTAGCCTAACAGAAGCTTCTAAAGCCATGATATCATTTTCTGAAATTTTCCAAGATGTTTAAAGGCACAGTCAACTTAGTGTATGTAAACTTCTGACCCACTGGAATTGTGATACAGAGAATTATAAGTGAAATAATCTGCCTCTAAACAATTGTTGGAAAAATGACTTGTGTCATGCACAAAGTCGATGTCCTTACCGACTTGCCAAAACTATAGTTTGTTCACAAGAAATTTGTGGAGTGGCTGAAAAATGAGTATTAATGACTCCAACCTAAGTGTATGTAAACCTCCGACTTCAACTGTAGGAACTGGGAGGGTTGGTCTCTATGGGGACTATTGTACTATATAGGAACTGTGAGGATTGGTCTCTATGGGAACTACTGTACTATATAGGAGCTTGTGAGGATTGGTCTCTATGGGGACTACTGTACTATATAGGAGCTTGTGTGAGTGTGTGTGCGTGTGCGTGTGCGCGTGTGTGTGTTGACAAGTAACACAGGTGTCAGTTTAGAACAAATTCTTATTTTATCTCTCTAGAAATAAGTCTCTCACTGTTGCCGGCTGTTATACACCCCCCTCAGGTCCCAGCTGTGCCCTGGACACCATAGGTGAATTGATTGCCCCCCATCTATCTTCAGAGTTCGTACTGTTAGGTGACCTAAACTGGGATATGCTTAACACCCCGGCAGTCCTACAATCTAAGCTAGATGCCCTCAATCTCACACAAATCATCAAGGAACCCACCAGGTACAACCCTAAATCCATAAACATGGGCACCCTCATAGATATTATCCTGACCAACTTTCCCTCCAAATACACCTCTGCAGTTTTCAATCAGGATCTCAGCGATCACTGGCTCTTTGCCTGCATCCGTAATGGGTCCACGGTCAAACGACCACCCCTCATCCCTGTCAAACACTCCCTAAAACACTTCTGCGAGCAGGCATTTCTAATCGACCTGGCCCGGGTATCCTGGAAGGATATTGACCTCATCCCGTCAGTCGAGGATGCCTGGTCGTTTTTTAAAAGTAATTTCCTCACTATCTTAAATAAGCATGCCCCTTTCAAAAAATGTAGAACTAAGAACAGATATAGCCCTTGGTTCACTCCAGACCTGACTGCCCTCAACCAGCACAAAAACATCCTGTGGCGGACTGCACTAGCATCGAATAGTCCCCGCGATATACAACTGTTCAGGGAAGTCAGAAATCAATACACGCAGTCAGTCAGGAAAGCAAAGGCTAGCTTTTTCAAGCAGAAATTTGCATCCTATAGCTCTAACTCCAAAAGGTTTTGGGCCACTGTAAAGTCCATGGAGAACAAGAGCACCTCCTCACTGCACTGAGGCTAGGTAACACGGTCACCACCGATAAATCCATGATAATCGAGAATTTCAATAAACATTTCTCTACGGCTGGCCATGCCTTCCTCCTGGCTACTCCAACCTCGGGTCAACAGCTCCGCCCCCCCCCCCCCCCCCCCCGCAGCTACTTGCCCAAGCCTACCCAGCTTCTCCTTCACCCAAATCCAGATAGCAGATGTTCTGAAAGAGCTGCAAAACCTGGAGCTGAAACCTACCAACCCACACACCAGACCACATACTTTCTCACTGTGGATCACTTTGGCTCCCGAGTGGCTCAGCGGTCTAAGGCACTACATCACAGTGCTAGAGGTGTTACTACAGACCCTGGTTCGATCCTGGGCTGTATAACAACCGGCTGTGATCGGGAGTCCCATAGGGCGACGCGCAATTGTCTGGTTTAGGGGAGGGTTTGGCCAAGGTAGGCCGTCATTGTAAAATAAGAATTTGTTCTAAACTGACTTGTTAAATTAAAATACAATAAAAGTTCTACATTGATAATCATCTAATGTGTACTGATGCCATTTAAACTGCAGTGCTTCGCTCTTATTGTGATGGGTGAAAAAAATGTAACTAAGAGCCATGAATACATTACTGAATGTCAGATGTGAAAAAACTAAGTGGAGAGAGGGAGGGAGAGAGAGAGGAGAGAGAGAGAGAGAAAGAGAGAGGAGAGAGAGAGGAGAGAGAGAGAGGAGAGAGAGAGAGAGAGAGGGAGAGAGAGAGAGAGAGAGAGAGAGAGAAAGAGCGAGAGAGAGCGAAGAGAGAGGAGAGGAGAAGAAAGGAACAGCAGTGATTCCACTGGGAGTGTCAGATCATTTCATGCTCCGTGTTTTATTGTCATGCATCAGTAACTCCAGAGCCGCTTTACGACCCACACTTGGCCTACTATAAGTCACAGGGTGACACACACACCTAGCTCATAATGTACCAGCAGAGAACCTGCTAGTGTTACAACAGGCTACAAACACACGTAATGGTGTGAGGTATCTGCGCGGCCTACAAACACACGTGATGGTGTGAGGTATCTGCTCGGCCTACAGACACACGTGATGGAATAGAATCTGTCAACTATTGTGTGTGTGTTCCACTGAGGATGGGCCTCTATGAGATAGCACTGACAGAGGAGATTTACAATGTCTTTTGGCCAATAAAGCCTAAAGAGCATTCCAGATGGATGAGGTAATGTTTTGGTACTATGAAGTACCAGGAACGAGATTAGAACCTCGTCTTAGAGACCAAACTGAACGATAATTCATAGCTAATGCTATCTGGCTATGGGATACTCCTTTCTAAAGTAAAAGGCCCTTTGTGAAGAGTTCCTGAGATCTGTGGTTCGTCATGTGAGTTGAGAGGGGTGTATCTTGGCTATAAAAGATCTTTGGTATTCTTTTGTAGGGACTCTCAGAATTCATTATAGACACTGAATTGATCTGAGAGTCAAAGGGCGATTTTAAAGCTCACATATTATTAAAGATGAAATTTAAGTATAACTCTGACTGGTGTGTGGTTTGTAACTCTCCTCATTTGGTAATACAGGAAATTGGCCCGACACCACTCTCTTACAAATGTACTTTTAATGGAGTTGGGAAAATAGACTTCAAATAGTAAGAAATAACAATACACCGCCCTGGTGTCTTTCTGAAATTTAATTTGCAACAACCTAATACTTTTAAAGATATGAAACACACAGCCCATGCAAGTCTAAGCCATTACATTAGGAAATATGTTATTTTCTTTCTTTACGATGTGAATGAATCTGTTAACTTCTTGAATACCAACAGTGTTGTAATAATGTAATGCTAGTGGAGGTATTGTTTTGTCTCTCTCTTCTACTGTTAAGATGCCTCTTCCATCCTGGCTAAACAACAGACATTAAACTGTGTTTACCGCTCGCTGCATGAATTACACAATCTCTCAACAGGAGAAGCTTCAGAAAGAAGCGCTCACGAATACTTTTCATTATAGCAGGAAATCCCTTCCCTTTTCAATGTACAAGCGCACCAACAAAGGAAGTTGTCAGAATGAATTCAACATCAGCTAAGGAATGCATGCAACATACTAGCTCGGCCCCACACAGTTCTACACACCCGCAATACAAAACAAAAACACGTCATGTAATGTAGACCTATTCATTAACGACGCCCTACAACATCTGCCACGGGTTTCCATAGGAGTACTCAATAGCCCAGGAAGATCGCTCAAGAGTGACTTCGAAATTGGACGTCTTTCCATGTCCTGAGGACATCAGTAGATGCCTTCAAAAACCGTCCACTAGAAGCAACAGTGAGCGCTATTACCGTCAGCAATTCAAATAAAAGTTTGCTTGGGTTTTGCTAGGGGCGGTTGGCAGATAGGCATTATCCTAATCTGTAAAATGATATGCTATAATCTGCCTTTTCTAAGGCCTTCTCTCTGCTATCTGCATGATCAATCCTCAACGCTCAGGGTGGGGACAGAGTGCATCTCAGTATGGAGCGCAGTTCACAATGCATGTCTCATCTCCTCGTGTTAACTTTTTTTCTTGTGACAGGTAGATCTACATTTGCTGCAGCATAGTCTATGCTACAGTAATAGTCTATGCTACAGTAATAGTCTATGCTACAGTAATAGTCTATGCTACAGTAATAGTCTATGCTACAGTAATAGTCTATGCTACAGTAATAGTCTATGCTACAGTAATAGTCCATGCTACAGTAATAGTCTATGCTACAGTAATAGTCTATGCTACAGTAATAGTCTATGCTACAGTAATAGTCTATGCTACAGTAATAGTCTATGCTACAGTAATAGTCTATGCTACAGTAATAGTCTATGCTACAGCAATAGTCCATGCTACAGTAATAGGCTATGCTACAGTAATAGTCTATGCTACAGTAATAGTCTATGCTACAGTAATAGTCTATGCTACAGTAATAGTCTATGCTACAGCAATAGTCCATGCTACAGTAATAGTCTATGCTACAGTAATAGTCTATGCTACAGTAATAGTCTATGCTACAGTAATAGTCTATGCTACAGTAATAGTCTATGCTACAGTAATAGTCTATGCTACAGTAATAGTCTATGCTACAGTAATAGTCTATGCTACAGTAATAGTCTATGCTACAGTAATAGTCTATGCTACAGTATTTGAGTCACAATTATTTGAGGCTTGGACTCATACAAATGTCTTTAATGTAAGGATCCTAAAATTATTTGTACTGCTGATCAAAAGCTGTAATCAAATCCAGAGGTATAAATAAACAGAGTTAATACTAGTTCACCTGTCAAATATAAATATTAACATACACAAACACACACACACACACACCCATCCCAGGACCTATCCCAGGACCCAGCCCAGGACCCAGTCTAGTACCCAGCCCAGGACCCAGCCCAGGACTCTGCCTCGGACCCAGTCAGGGAGCGAGCGATGAGGTAAGAATGATAGAGTCATACTGCGTCCCAAATAGCACCCATCGGACTCTGGTCAAAAGTAGTGGACTTTATAAGGAACAGACGGCCATTTCAGGACAGAGTCTGGTTCCAGGAAAAGAACGTCTCGAAGCTGAGATCTGGACATAATGTGTTATGATGGAAAGAACATGGACATGAGGATTTAAGATTCAGATTTTTTGGGGGGGTAAAAAAGCTTAACGAATGCAAATTGTGTGTGATTCATTCTGCACTGCGGGGGACGACACCCTACAGTTTCCTGTTCACACATGGTTTCAAAGGAATCGTAAAGGCAGCATTTTTTTTCTGCACCAAAACAGAGAAAACCACAGATTCTGACTCTTTCACTCCTGTTGTCCAACAGTTTACTGTAGCTAGCGCCAGCTGGAGTTGGCTTTCTATTCCTGTTTGTTTCAGTACTGTAAAGGCTGAATTGAGCTTTTGAGACCGTTTTTAATTGAATCCACAATATATGTCTGCATAAATATGAAAAAAAAGTGTGCAAACTAACAAGAAACACACATTTACACTGTGCCATTAATTTAACAATATGCTCGGAAAGAAAACATCACAATGCTAATGTTTCTGCTTCAGCGAGCTCTAATGTATGGACCGATCAACGACTACAGCCAGAGGGAGAACAGGCCTGGTCTACAGCAGAGCACTGACACACTGGCAATATATACTATCAAATATTCATCATGTTCATGTTGAGGAACTGTCCGTCCCTCTCCAATGTTTACTGACTGCGGTTGTCTTTACATATTATTATTAAGCAATAAGGCCCGAGGGGGTGTGGTATATGGCTAATATACCACGGCCAACTGCTGTTCTCATCCATGATGCAACGCGAAGTGCCTGGATACATCCCTTAGCCGTGGTATATTGATCATATACCACAAACCCCCAGAGGTGCCTTATTGCTGCTATTATAAACTGGTTACCAACGTAATTAGAGCAGTAAAAATAAATGTTTTGTCATACCCATTGTATGCGGTCTGATATACCACAGCTGTCAGCCAATCAGCATTCAGGGCTCGAGACACCCAGTTCATAGTTTTTTACAATCACTTTGGCACTAATTTCGGAAACGTTGATGTCATTTTTCAAAACTCTAGACACAAAACTCACAACCATTGATCAAAATGCAAATTTTTCAAAACTCTAACACTTTTTCCAATTGCTTGGATACAATACACATAAAGCTAAGATCATTTGTTCATTGAACTAAAATCACCTGTTCAAAATGACACAACTTAAAATCAAAGTATTACCATTTCAAAATGCAATTCACACATTACA
The DNA here is from genome assembly GCF_045679555.1 of Salvelinus alpinus. Taxonomy (NCBI): domain Eukaryota; kingdom Metazoa; phylum Chordata; class Actinopteri; order Salmoniformes; family Salmonidae; genus Salvelinus; species Salvelinus alpinus. Next base: position 9,417,195 of record NC_092119.1, read on the forward strand.
TCTGAGATGACTGCCTATTCATTTCATTACAATGATCTAACTATCAATTGATACAACTGCTCAAAATGATAAGTAACTGTTGCATTACTTTTAATGCATGGTTTTATGGAAACTGACAAACAATATTCCATGTTTAGATCATGAAAGTTTCAGGATAACGAGATCCATTGACACCAATTACCGTGGAATATGAACCAATTGGACTACATTATCTATGGATGTAATATTTCATCATCATTCTTTATCAGACACTGTTTCTATGGTCCCATGTACCACTTTTCCAGACCAGGTTTTCAGATTTGACATTACTGTACACTCACCGGCCACTTTATTAGGTACACCTATCTAGTACTGGGTAGGACCCCCTTTTGCCTCCACAACAGCCTGAATTATTCATGGTGTTGTACATTAAGAGATGCCATTCTGCACACCACTGTTTTAAACAGCTGTTATTTGAGCATTTGTGGCCTTTCTGTTAGCTTGAATGAGTCTGGACATTCTCTTCTGACCTCTCTCATTAACGAGGTGTTTTTACCCACAGAACTGCCGCTCACTGAATGTGTTTTGTTTATCGCACCATTCTCTGTAAACTCTAGAGAATGTAGTGCGTGAAAATCCCAGGAAGGCAGCTGTTTCTGATATGCTGGAATCATCATGTGTGGCACCAACAATCATACCACGGTCAAAGTTGTTTAGATTACGCATCTTGCCCGTTCTAATGTTTGGTCGAACAACAACTAAAGCTCTCTACTCTATACACTCTATATATTGAGCTGCAGGCAGCCACATGATTCGCTGTTCGAATGTAACCTTCCTTGATGAGCTAAATCAGGTCTGTAGAGCTGATGGCATGACCTATGTCATTGTGTGGGATAATGTCAGGTTCCACCATGCTCAAATGGTGCAAGCATGGTTTCAGGCCCAACCACAATTTACCACCCTGTACTTACCCCCATACTCTCCTTTCCTTAACCCGATTGAGGGATTTCTCTCCACATGGGGGTGGAAGGTATATGATAGGCGCCCTCACGAACAAGCCGCCCTTCTCCAGGCCATGGATGACGCATGCAATGACATTACGGCAGACCAGTGTCAGGCCTGGATTCGCCCAAAGATTCTTCCCAAGATGTTTGGCTAATGAAAACATCCATTGTGATGTGGATGAGAACCTGTGGCCAAATCAACAAGACAGGGTTGACGGAAATATAGAAGTACAGTAATCAACCCTTTGTTTTGCTTTTTACAGTAAGCCAGGTGAGGAACACTGCAGTTGACGTTTTACTGTCATTTTTTTCTCTTTTTGTAGCGAATTATTTTTGCTTTGATTCAAAGAAACCTATGTTGTTATTTTATTGTATTTCATCAATACATTTCATATTTTGTTCAATGATTCCACTGTGTCTGTAGTATTCTCTCTACTAGTCCTTTTACAGTGATGTATTTACGTGTAGTAGCATAATGAAACATGTATCACATATTTTGTACTACATTATTTAATGATTGTACGAACAACTACACAGTGAAACTATCGGTATCTTGTGTGTGGGTGATCAAAATGAATGTTCCTATGATATTTCATGATAAATTAGTTATTTGAACTAATGATTCTGCAAGTGCAAGGTTTCTTTAAAGATATGAATGCACAATGCAATGTTTTGAACATTGGACAGCCTGTGTTACAAGTGATGACCGTTTTGAGTTGTGTGTCTAGAGTTTTGAAAAATGACCACAAGGTTCTGAAATTAGTGCCAAAGTTATTGTAAAAAACTGTAATATCTGATATATTATTGGCTGCCTATCAAACTGCCCCTTTGGGGATCAATAAAATAGAACTGTCACGGAATGAGTTCAGTCACAGTCTGAAGCAGGTTGATGGTAAAGGCTTGATGGTAAAACGACTACTCTGCTACCAGGAACCAGTATGTATTTTCTTCTCTTATACAGAAACCTAAAGATTCCAGCCTGCTATTGGATGACATCCTTTCTATCTTCTCTCGGTTTTCTCCTTTTGTCCGACACATCAGATCCATGGTGCCTTAGGGACAGACAGAGGGTCAGGGATTGGGACAAGCTCTCTGTCCAGAGACAGGCCTACTGACTGGGATTCCATCCACCCTGAGATCCCCCGGACGTTTAGTCTCTGCCTAGGCCTCTTCAACTGTGTGTGTGTGTGTGTGTGTGTGTTTGTGTGTGTGTGTGTGTGTGTGTGTGTATGTGTGTGTCTAGTCTGGCTCCAAACATTGAATGTTTCATTCTCCACTAACTCTCTTTATTGGACTTTTGACGTTAATGGATCGCAGCATCAGGGGTCTGCCATAAGTGCTGACGAATGTGAGCGTCAATCTTGTAAAGGTTATGGTGGAAGTCGTGGCCATGTGCTAAAAGCATTATAATTTGCCCTCAATCAGCTTATTAATCAACCAGGTATAAAATCAAGTAGATATTGATTATGACATGAATAATGTCCCTCAAACACTAGGCCTAAGTGAGGTTTCTCACCAGGACACACCCACACGCACACACCCACACACACACCCACACACACACCCACACACACACACACACACACACACACACACACACACACACACACACACACACACACACACACACACACACACACACACACACACACACACACACACACACACACACACACACACACACACACACACACACACACACACACACAGCTACTGTTCAGGCTGCCATTGCCTGTGGTGGAGAAATGAAATGACAGAAACATTCAGTATTTATGTGTGATGTTGGAACTGGGCTTTCTAGTGCTGCTCTGAACGGCGCCGGGAGGCGGGATGCAAATGTTAAACATTCCAATTTCGCTACGTCAATTCAATTCAATTCCCCCAAGGATCCCAGACGCCTGCCCTCAGCCTTGTTGAGGGAAACAGCGTGGCTGAGAGGCCTTGAAGGCTGAGAGGCCTGTATTTACATATGTCCCTCACAACACAACAGGTTAGAGCTGCCCGACCTGCTGCACAATCACAGCACATAAAATACCAAAACAGCCTCAGCCTCTCTCTCTCTCTCTCTCTCTCTCTCTCTCTCTCTCTCTCTTTCTCTCTCTCTCTCTTTCTCTCTCTCTCTCTCTCTCTCTCTCTCTCTCTCTCTCTCTCTCTCTCTCTCTCTCTCTCTCTCTCTCTCTCTCTCTCTCTCTCTCTCTCTCTCTCTCTCTCTCTCTCTCTCTCTCTCTCTCTCTCTCTCCCGGGATGGTGGTCAGTGCTTCTCTCTAGTGTTGAAGAGTGCTAACAGCATCGTTGATGTTTCAATAGTCTTCTGCTGAAAAGGTACTACGTACTCCTGGACTATGTAAGAAGGTCCGGTCACACAAATTTCCTCGGTGGCAAAAGTCCGGATGGATATTATCCATTAGCGGTGTAGCAGCAAAAACCCTCACCTCGTGACCCATGCAACCCCAAACCGTTCAAACTGTTCACACCCCTTGTTGGCAGAGAGTACATTTTGCCGTTTTAAAGCTAATTTCCTGCAATTCTACACATTTTGCCATGTCTTGTTGGTTTACGACATATGATACCTAGGGGTCGAGGCCTGATTGAGGATCGGGACCTTTCAGTACAGCGGCTCTACTGTACTACAAGTTACAGCTTCAGCTATAAAGGGTTAACTTCTTATGACTGCAATCCCGCTAACGGGATCGATATGACAACAGCCAGTGAAAGTGCAGGGCGCCAAATTCAATCAACTGAAATCTCATAATTAAAATTCCTCAAACGTACATGTGTCTTATATCATTTTAAAGGTAATCTTGTTGTTAATCCCACCAAAGTGTCTGATTTCAAATATGCTTTTCAGCGAAAGCACTACAAACGATTATGTTAGGTCACCACCAAACCACAATAAGCACAGCCATTTTCCCAGCGAAATATAGCAGTCAGAAAAAGCAGAAATAGAGATAAAATTAATCATAGGACTTCATGTTACACAATACATGCATGTTTTGTTTGATAAAGTTCATATTTATATAAAAAAAATCTGAGTTTACATTGGTGCGTTACATTCACTAGTTCCAAAAACATCAAGTGATTTTGCATAGCCACATCGTTTCAACAGAAATACTCATCATAAATGTAGATGATAATACAAGTTATACACATGGAATTATAGATATACCTCTCCTTAATGCAACCGCTGTGTCAGATTAAAAAAAAACTTCACGGAAAAAGCAAACCATGCAATAATCTGAGACGGCGCTCAGAACAATAGCCAAATTATCCGCCACGTTGGAGTCAACAGAAACCAGAAAATACATGATAAATATTTCCTTACCTTTGATGAACTTCATCAGAATGCAGTCCTAGGAATCCCAGGTCCACAATAAATGCTTGATTTGTTCGATAATGTCCGTTATTTATGTCCAATTAGCTACTTTGGTTAGCGCATTTGGTAAACATTTCCAAAGTCACAAAGCGCGTCCACTATAACGTGACGAAATGTCCAAAAGTTCCATAACAGTCAGTAGAAACATGTCAAACGATGTACTGAATCAATCTTTAGAATGTTGTTAACATACATCTTGAATAACGTTCCAACCGGAGATTTAGATTGACTTCAGTTGAGCGATGGAACGGAGCTGCCTATCACTTGAACGCGCGTGGTCAAAGCATGGTCAGCTCGTAGCAGTGGTGACTAATTCCTGTCTTCTTCGCCCCCCCCCTTCACATTAGAGTCATCAGACAAAGTTCTATTGACTGTTGACATCTAGTGGAAGCCGTAGGAAGTGAAAACTCATCCATATCTCGCTGTAATTTCAATGAGAGCTTGGTTGAAAATCTGCCACCCTCAGAAAAAATCCAAACAGGAAGTGGAACTTCTCAGGTTTTTCCCTGCCATATGAGTTCTGTTATACTCACAGACATAATTCAGACAGTTTTAGAAACTTCAGAGTGTGTTCTATCCAATAGTAACAATAATATGCAAATATTAGCAACTATGACTGAGGAGCAGGCCATTTACTTTGGGCACCTCTGTGCACCTTTCATCCAAGCTACTCAATACTGCCCCTGCAGCCATAAGAAGTAAGCCATTTTGCCACAACTTTGGGAGTATGCTTGGGGTCATTGTCCATTTGGAAGACCCATTTGCGACCAAGCTTTAACTTCCTGACTTGAGATGTTGCTTCAATATGTCCACATAATTTTCCTGGCTCATGATGCCATCTATTTTGTGAAGTGCACGAGTCCCTCCTGCAGCAAAGCAACCCCACAACATGATGCTGCCACCCACGTGCTTCATGGTTGGGATGGTGTTCTTCGGCTTGCAAGCCTCCCCCTTTTTCCTCCAAACATAACGATGGTCATTAAGGCCAAACAGTTCTATTTTTGTTTCATCAGACCAGAGGACATTTCTCCAAAAAGTACGATCTTTGTCCCCATGTGCAGTTGCAACCCGTAGTCTGGCTTTTTTTTATGGTGATTTTGGAGCAGTGGCTTCTTCCTTGCTGAGCAGCCTTTCAGGATATGTCGATATAGGACTCGTTTTACTGTGCATATAGATACTTTTGAACCCATTTCCTACAGCATCTTCACAAGGTCTTTTGCTGTTGTTCTGGGATTGATTTGCACTTTTCGCATCAAAGTACGTTCATCTCTAGGAGACAGAACACATCTCCTTCCTGAGCGTAATGACGGCTGCGTGGTCCCATGGTGTTTATACTTGCGTACTATTGCTGGTACAGATGAACGTGGTACCTTCAGGTGTTTGCAAATTGCTCCCAAGGATGAACCAAACTTGTGGAGGTCTCCAATTCTTTTTCTGATGTCTTGGCTGATTTCTTTTGATTTTTCCATGATGTCAAGCAAAGAGGCACTGAGTTTGAAGGTAGGTCTTGAAATACATCCACAGGTACACATCCAATTGACTCAAATTATGTCAATTAGCCTATCAGAAGCTTCTAAACCCATGACATCATTTTCTGTTTAACTTCTTATGGCTGGGGGCAGTATTGAGTAGCTTGGATGAGTAATGTGCCCAGAGTAAACTGCCTGCTACTCAGTCCCAGAAGCTAAGATATGCATATTTGTATAGAAAACACTCGGAAGTTTCTAAAACGGTTTGAATGATGTCTGTGAGTATAACAGAACTCATATGGCAGGCAAAAACCTGAGAAAAATTCCAACCAGGAAGTTGGAAATCTGAGGTTTGTAGTTTTTCAACTCATCGCCTATCGAATATACAGTGGGATATTGGTCATATTGCATTTCCTAAGGCTTCCACTAGATGTCAACAGTCTTTAGAACCTTGTTTGATGCTTCTACTGTGAAGGAGGGGGGAATGAGGGCTATTTGAGTCAGGGGTCTGGCAGAATGCCATGAGCTGACCAAGCGCGTTGACGTAAGAGTTAGCTTGCGTTCCATTGCATTTCTGAAGACAAAGGACTTCTCCGGTTGAAACATTATTGAAGATTTTCGATAAAAACATCCTAAAGATTGATTCTATACGTCGTTTGACATGTTTCTACGGACTGTAACGGAACTTTTTGACTTTTCGTCTGCTAGCGCGTAATGAATTTGGATTACTGGGCTAAACACGCGAACAAAAAGGAGGTATTTGGACATAAATTATGGAGTTTATCGAACAAATCAAACATTTATTGTGGGACTGGGATTACTGGGATTGCATTCTGATGAAGATCATCAAAGGTAAGTGAATATTTATAATACTATTTCTGACTTTGTTGACTCCACAACATGGCGGTTATCTGTATGGCTTGATTTGTTGTCTAAGCGCTGTACTCAGATTATTGCATGGTGTGCTGTTTCGGTAAAGCTTTTTTGAAATCTGACACAGCGGTTGCATTAAGGAGAAGTGTATCTATAATTGCATGCATAATAGTTGTATCTTTTATCAATGTTTATTATGAGTATTTCTGTAAATTGATGTGGCTCTCTGCAAAATCACCGGATGTTTTGGAACTGCTGAACGTAATGCGCCAATGTAAACTCAGATTTTTGTATATAAATATGAACTTTATCGAACAAAACATACATGTATTGTGTAACATGAAGTCCTATGAGTGTCATCTGATGAAGATCATCAAAGGTTAGTGATTAATTTTATCTCTATTTCTGCTTTTTGTTACTCCTCTCTTTGGCTGGAAAAATGGCTGTGTTTTTCTGTGACTAGGTGCTGACCTAACATAATCGTTTGGTGTGCTTTCGTCGTAAAGCCTTTTTGAAATCAGACACTTTGGTGGGATTAACAACAAGATTACCTTTAAAATGATATAAGATTAAGATTAATGATATAAAATAAAATGAAAATAGAACATTTCTTTATAACAGATCTGTGTAGAGAAAATGGGCCTAGGCTGCTGTGACCGGGAGGGGTGTACCTGCTCCACATTCTGGCCTCGCCTCTGCATGGCCCGCAGTATGTTTGAGGAATTTTAATTATGAGATTTCTGTTGTTTTGAATTTTGCGCCCTGCACTTTCACTGACTGTTGTCATATCGATCCCGTTAACGGGTTCTCAGCCATAAGCAGGCAACTTAGTGTATGTCAACTTCTGACCCACTGGAATTGTGATACAGTGAATTATAAGTGAAATAATCTGTCTGTAAACAATTGTTGGAAAAATTACTTGTATCATGCACAAAGTAGATGTCCTAACCGACTTGTCAAAACTATAGTTTGTTAACAAGAAATGTGTGGAGTGGTTGAAAAACAAGTTTTAATGACTCCAACCTAATTGTATGTAAACTTCCCAACTTCAACTGTATACGGCAATATATGTATATACAGTTCTTCTCCCTCCTGCAGCTGCACCGTTGGTCAGCCCAGAGCCTGTGTGACCTGTGCAGTGCCAACCAGGGGGGACCTTCATAAACATTTACATTACATTTAAGTCATTTAGCAGACGCTCTTATCCAGAGCGACTTACAAATTGGTGCATTCACCTTATGATATCCAGTGGAACAGCCACTTTACAATAGTGCATCTAACTCTTTTAAGGGGGAGGGGGGGGTTAGAAGGATTACTTTATCCTATCCTAGGTATTCCTTAAAGAGGTGGGGTTTCAGGTGTCTCCGGAAGGTGGTGATTGACTCCGCTGACCTGGCGTCGTGAGGGAGTTTGTTCCACCATTGGGGTGCCAGAGCAGCGAACAGTTTTGACTGGGCTGAGCGGGAACTGTACTTCCTCAGAGGTAGGGAGGCGAGCAGGCCAGAGGTGGATGAACACAGTGCCCTTGTTTGGGTGTAGGGCCTGATCAGAGCCTGAAGGTACGGAGGTGCCGTTCCCCTCACAGCTCCGTAGGCAAGCACCATGGTCTTGTAGCGGATGCGAGCTTCAACTGGAAGCCAGTGGAGAGAGCGGAGGAGCGGGGTGACGTGAGAGAACTTGGGAAGGTTGAACACCAGACGGGCTGCGGCGTTCTGGATGAGTTGTAGGGGTTTAATCGCACAGGCAGGGAGCCCAGCCAACAGCGAGTTGCAGTAATCCAGACGGGAGATGACAAGTGCCTGGATTAGGACCTGCGCCGCTTCCTGTGTGAGGCAGGGTCGTACTCTGCGAATGTTGTAGAGCATGAACCTACAGGAACGGGTCACCGCCTTGATGTTGGTTGAGAACGACAGGGTGTTGTCCAGGATCACGCCAAGGTTCTTAGCGCTCTGGGAGGAGGACACAATGGAGTTGTCAACCGTGATGGCAAGATCATGGAACGGGCAGTCCTTCCCCGGGAGGAAGAGCAGCTCCGTCTTGCCGAGGTTCAGCTTGAGGTGGTGATCCGTCATCCACACTGATATGTCTGCCAGACATGCAGAGATGCGATTCGCCACCTGGTTATCAGAGGGGGGAAAGGAGAAGATTAATTGTGTGTCGTCTGCATAGCAATGATAGGAGAGACCATGTGAGGATATGACAGAGCCAAGTGACTTGGTGTATAGCGAGAATAGGAGAGGGCCTAGAACAGAGCCCTGGGGGACACCAGTGGTGAGAGCACGTGGTGCGGAGACAGATTCTCGCCACGCCACCTGGTAGGAGCGACCTGTCAGGTAGGACGCAATCCAAGCGTGGGCCGCGCCGGAGATGCCCAGCTCGGAGAGGGTGGAGAGGAGGATCTGATGGTTCACAGTATCAAAGGCAGCCGATAGGTCTAGAAGGATGAGAGCAGAGGAGAGAGAGTTAGCTTTAGCAGTGCGGAGCGCCTCCGTGACACAGAGAAGAGCAGTCTCAGTTGAATGACTAGTCTTGAAACCTGACTGATTTGGATCAAGAAGGTCATTCTGAGAGAGATAGCAGGAGAGCTGGCCAAGGACGGCACGTTCAAGAGTTTTGGAGAGAAAAGAAAGAAGGGATACTGGTCTGTAGTTGTTGACATCGGAGGGATCGAGTGTAGGTTTTTTCAGAAGGGGTGCAACTCTCGCTCTCTTGAAGACGGAAGGGACGTAGCCAGCGGTCAAGGATGAGTTGATGAGCGAGGTGAGGTAAGGGAGAAGGTCTCCGGAAATGGTCTGGAGAAGAGAGGAGGGGATAGGGTCAAGCGGGCAGGTTGTTGGGCGGCCGGCCGTCACAAGACGCGAGATTTCATCTGGAGAGAGAGGGGAGAGCGCGATACCATCCGAGTAGGGGCAGTGTGGGAAGTGTTGGATGAGAGCGAGAGGGAAAAGGATACAAGGTAGTGGTCGGAGACTTGGAGGGGAGTTGCAATGAGATTAATGGAAGAACAGCATCTAGTAAAGATGAGGTCAAGCGTATTGCCTGCCTTGTGAGTAGGGGGGGAAGGTGAGAGGGTGAGGTCAAAAGAGGAGAGGAGTGGAAAGAAGGAGGCAGAGAGGAATGAGTCAAAGGTAGACGTGGGGAGGTTAAAGTCACCCAGAACTGTGAGAGGTGAGCCATCCTCAGGAAAGGAACTTATCAGGGCGTCAAGCTCATTGATGAACTCTCCAAGGGAACCTGGAGGGCGATAAATGATAAGGATGTTAAGCTTGAAAGGGCTGGTAACTGTGACAGCATGGAATTCATAAAGGAGGGCCAACATCTGCGAGTAACCTCCTAACTGAGGAAGTACACCTTCAACCTGAAGGTGCTGCACAGCAGAGCAGCATGGAGGAGATCGTCTGAGAAGATGGGCTAAGGGTGTGTGTGGTAGGTCCAGTACACATCACTGTGTTCTGGAGCAGAAAGTAGGCTTGTCCTCTCCTAAATCTTGCGGATCAATGCAATGATCTCTTTTTGTTCATAAAAGCCCTCTTGTGAAAACGTACACCTTACCTTACTTCAGTGTTGAAATTAAAAACATAAAAGAGTCAACAGACCCGATCACAGAGATGGCTAAATCTGGAGATTCCTTCCGTCTCCACTGAGTTCGGTAGATCTTTCTCAGGGGAG
>NC_092119.1:9752561-9753602 GCF_045679555.1 Salvelinus alpinus
CCGTGAAAGCTTAACACTGTAATACCATATTTTATAACTTAGCTAGTCATGTTGTTGATAGAACAGACTTTCAAATGATGCCCACTTGACCTAGATGTATAATGGACAGATTGCATTAACAACAGTCATTGTGTGAGGGCGGGGATGCAGGGCTGTGTTCCAAACAAAACAACTACCAGTGTACTTGCTCTAGTTCCTCAACGGCACAGCTAGGAGAGATTAAAAAAAAGCACCATATAGTTGAACACTTCTTCTTTGAGTTATAAAAATGCACTGGAATTACGTAAGAACTGTGCACATTTTGGAGAGGTGTGGGACCACCAGATAGTCCTCTCACTCAAACCCTTGTCATTGTTTTGTCTTACAGTATGTTGCACCTACCCCACATTTTCCAGGAATATTCTTACCATGTTACTGAATGTATCCAGAGTATTTTTAGATTTCGCTATAAACAAATGTGGTGAAAAGTACAGTAAATGTAAAATGCAATCGAAATTCAGTCTTGTGTCAGGTGAATTGTTGTGTCCTCACATTTGGTCTAATCGTTTTCGCATAATCTCCAAACTGTTCCCTTTCAATTGCTACCATGGTTATGCATATGCTTTCCATATCTTTTCTGTAAGAAACATTTAAATGTAGCCCTATCAATATAAGCCAATTCCCACCAGTGTAAAAGGTTGAGCTCCAGCTTCAGAAGTATGTGAAAAGGCTGGATGAAACGTCCTGGAATCTGCTAATGGAAAATCATATTAGGTTTTCGCTTCAATTTCATTCCTTTTGTACTGGCAAACATTATAGAGACCAAACACACTTGCATGCACGCACATGCATGGAAGATCAGACACTAACACACACAGGCACACACACACACACACACACAAACACACACACACACACACACACACACACACACACACACACACACACACACACACACACACACACACACACACACACACACACACACACACACACACACACACACACACACACACACACACACACAGATGAAGATTGCGATGCTAGAGGATGAAGGACTTC
>NC_092119.1:9758702-9813702 GCF_045679555.1 Salvelinus alpinus
GAGCAGGAAGCTACAGAGAGGCTAGCTAGGGGAAACAGGGATGTGTCTCAATTGTCTGAAGGGGCATCCTCCTCTCCTCATCTTCTTAGACAACGATCTGGAAAAAGTAGGATAGGTAAAATCGATATGATTGATGCTGATACCAGGGATTTGCTTTCAGTGCAGATGGATGAATGGATGGATGGATGGTTGGAAGGAAGGAAGGAAGGAAGGAAGGAAGGAAGGAAGGAAGGAAGGAAGGAAGGAAGGAAGGAAGGAAGGAAGGATTAGAAGACTTTTGAACAAGGTCATCTGTGTCCGGTATGTGGGTTTAGTCTTTGAGGATTCAATTAGACTCAATGCTCCATCACAGAGAAGCGGGACCTCTCAGTAAACATGTTGAAAGAGTGAGCCAGGCCTTGTTTCTAGTGGGTGACAACTTGGTACTGGGACATTTGGTTATGTAAGTGTATTCCGGCTCGCTCCGGCTCGCTGAGTGGGACTGGCATCAACAACAGCCCAAGTGGCTTCCATGAAACATTTTGATATCTATTAAAAGGAAAATCCATGGACAACGATGCTATTAGCTGCTGACATGGATATATTTCCCCACGCCGTCGTGCTGAGTTTGACTTTATAATTAGAAAAAAAAAAATAATGTGTGGAAAAATGTAATCAATTGTTTGTAATGTATTGCTTCCTGTATTTTAGTCCGCTACGCATTATTTAAAATGTGATGGCTAAATACTATCACCAGTATTGCAGGAGTTTGACACACACACACACACACACACACACACACACACACACACACACACACACACACACACACACACACACACACACACACACACACACACACACACACACACACACACACACACACACACACACACACACACACACACACACAAAAACACACACACTCCCTCTCTCTCTCTCTCACTCCCCCCCCTCTCTCCCTCTCTCTCCCCCCCTCTCTCTCCCTCTCCCCCCCCCCCCCTCTCTCCCTCTCTCCCCCCCCCCCCTCTCTCCCTCTTGCTCTCCTCTTTCTCTCTATCGCCCTCTCAATTCTATTCAAGGGGCTTTATTGGCATGGGAAACATATGTTAACATTCACCAAAGCAAATGAAATGGATAAACAAAAGTGAAATACACAAAAAAAAGTGAACAGTAAATATTACACTCACACAAGTTCCAAAATAATAGAGACATTTCAAATGTCACAGTATGTATATATACAGTGTTGTAACGACGTGTACATAGTTAAAGTACAAAAGGAAAATAAATAAACATAAATATGGGATGTATTTACATTGGTGTTTGTTCTTCACTGGTTGCCATTTTCTTTTGGCAACAGGCCACAAATTGTCACGCCGGCTCCCGCTCTCCCTCTCTGGCTCTTGAGGGCACCAGGATGTCCTTCGTTACGCACACCTGTCACCATCACTACGCACATAAGTGTTCGTTGGACTCACCTGGACTCCTTCACGTTGTTGATTGCACCTTCCAAATCTGTATGTTCCTCAGTTTTGTTCCCTGTGTCAGCATTATTGCCGTAATGTCGTTTTTTCCCACCCATCCAGAAGCTGTTCCTGTTTTGCTTGATGTCCGTTTTCCATTAAATGTTCACTCACTGTCATTGCTTTTCATCTCCAGCGTCGGTCCTTACAGAATGTTGAAACCACTATTTGAAGCATCAGGGAGTTCTTGTATTTTGTATTTGGTGGTAACGTCGGGTCCGGGTGCTGCCGCTGATGGAACCGGAGCTGCCTCAGCTGGCTCGTCGGGCATCAGCCGACCCATCAGGCTCCCACTCTTCAGCGGGATTGTCAGGCTTTCACACCTCAGCCAGATTGTCAGGCTCCCACGCCTCAGCCGGCTTGTCCAGCGCACATACCTCGGCTGGCCCGTCAGGCTCGCCCTGGTGGGACGCCGGATGGCGCCCCTGTAGGGGGGGTACTGTCACACCGGCTCCCGCGCCCTCTCTCTGGCACTCAAGGGCGCCAGGCTGCCCTTCATTACGCACACCTGTCCCCATCATTACACGCATCAGTGCTCATTGGAGTCACTTAGACTCCTTCACGTTGTTTATTGCCCCCTCTATATCTGTCTGTTCCTAAGTTTTGTTCCCCGTGTCAGCATTATTGTCGTAATGTCATTTTGTTCCCCCCATCCAGAAGCTGTTCTTGTTTTGTTTGATGGCCATTTCCATTAAATGTTCACTCACTGTACTTGCTTCACGTCTCCTGTGTCGGTCCTTACACAAATGTTCTACTGTGATTGCACACTGTGGTATTTCATCCAGTAGGTATGAGAGTTGATCAAAATTGGATTTGTTTTTGAATTCTTTGTGGGTCTGTGTAATCTGGGGGAAATATGTGTCTCTAAAGTGGTCATACATTTGGCAGGAGGTTAGGAAGTGCCGCTCTGTTTCCACCACATTTTGGGGGCAGCGTGCACATAGCCTGTCTTCTCCTGAGAGCCAGATCTGCTTACGGCTGCCTTTCTCAATAGCAAGGCTATGCTCACTGAGTCTGTACATAGTCAAAGCTTTCCTTAAGTTTGGGTCAGTCACGGTGGTAAGGTATTCTGCCACTCTGTACTATCTGCTTATGGCTAAATAGCATTCTGTTTTTTTTGTTAATTCTTTCCAACGTGTCAAGTAATTATCTTTTTGATTTCTCATGATTTGGTTGGGTCTAATTGTGTTGCTGTCCTGTGGCTCTCTGGGGTATGTTTGTGTTTATGAACAGAGCCCCAGGACCTGCTTGCTTAGGGGACTCTTCTCCAGGTTCATCTCTCTGTAGGCTCTTTTCTGGATTTTGATAAATAGAGGGTATAGGCCTACTTCTGCTTTTTATGCATTATCTGGTGTTTGTATGCAGAGTCTCAATTTGGTGTTTGTCCTATTTTGTGAATTCATGGTTGGTGAGCAGACACCAGACCTCACAACCATAAAGGGCAATGGGTTCTATAACTGATTCAAGAATTTATAGCCAGATCCTTTGTCTCTCAGATTCTTCACAGTTTCTTGGAAGTTACTTGTGGCGCTGATGTTTAGGCCGTATGTTTAGTTTTTTATGTGCTCTAGGGCAATGGACTCTAGATGGATTTTGCATTTGTGGTCCTGGCGACTGGACCTTTATTGAACACCATTATATTTTTCTTACTGAGATTTTATGTCAGAATCCATGCAGAATATCTAGATTCTGCTGTTGGCCCTACTTGGCTGGGAACAGAAGCACCAGATCATCAGCAAACAGTAGACATTTGACTTCAGATTCTAGTAGGCTAAGGCTGGGCACTGCAGACTGTTCTGGTGCCCTTGCCAATTAATTTATATATATGTTGAAGAGGTTAGGGTACATGTCCCTGGGCCTGAAAATGGTTGATGATGTCAAATCAAATCAAATTGTATTTGTCACATGCGACAAATACAACGGGTGTAGACTTTACAGTGAAATGCTTACTTACAAGCCCTTAACCAACAATGCAGTTTTAAGAAAATACCACCAAAAAAGTAAGAGATAAGATTAACAAATAATTAAAGTGTCACGCTCTGAACATAGAGAGCCCTTGGTTCTCTATGGTGTAGTAGGTCAGGGCGTGACTACGGGGTGTTCTAGTTCAATATTTCTATGTTGGTGTTTTGTATGGTTCCCAATTAGAAGCAGCTGGTAATCGTTGCCTCTATTTGGGGATCATATTTAGGCAGCCATTTTTCTCACCTGTTTTTGTGGGATATTGTTTTGTGTTTGTGCATGTGCACTACTACTTTCACGTTTTGTTGTTGGTTTATTGTTTTTGTTTAAAGTTTTACCGTAATAAAGATGTGGAACTCAACACATGCTGCGCCTTGGTCCGCTTATTACGATGATCGTGACATAAAGAGCAGCAGTAAACAACAATAGCGGGGCTATATACAGGGGGTACCGGTACAGAGTCAATGTGCACAGGCACCGGTGTCGAGGTAATTGAGATAATATGTACATGTAGGTAGAGTTACTAAAGTGACTATGCATAGATAATAACAGAGGGTAGTAGAAGCAGCGTAGGAGATCGGGGGCAATGCAAATAGTCTGGGTTGCCATTTGATTAGTTGTTCAGGAGTCTTATGGCTTGGGGGTAGAAGCTGTTTAGGAGCCTCTTGGTCCTAGACTTGTCACTCCGGTACTGCTTGACGTAGGGTGGCTGGAGTCTTTGACAATTTTTAGGGCCTTTCTCTGACACCGCCTGGTATAGAGGTCCTGGATGGCAGGAAGCTTTGCCCAGTTGAATGTACTGGGCCGTATGCACCACCCTCTGTAGTGCCTTGCGGTCGGAGGCCGAGCAGTTGCCATACAAGGCAGTGATGTAACCCGTCAGGATGCTTTCGATGGTGCAGCTGTAAAACCTTTGGACCCATGCCAAATCTTTTCAATCTCCTGAGGGGGAATAGGTTTTGTCGTGCCCTCTTCACGACTGTCTTGGTGTGCTTGGACCATGTTAGTTTGTTGGTGATGTGGACGCCAAGGAACTTGAAGCTCTCAACCTGCTCCACTACAGCCCCGTCGATGAGAATGGGGGCGTGCTCGGTCTTCCTTTTCCTGTAGTCCACAATCATCTCCTTTGTCTTGATCATGTTGAGGGAGAGGTTGTTGTCCTTGCACCACACGGTCAGGTCTCTGACCTCCTTATAGGCTGTCTCATCGTTGTCGGTGATCAGGCCTACCACTGTTGTGTCATCACCAAACTTAATGATGGTGGAGTCATGAGTGAACAGGGAGTAGAGGAGGGGGCTGAGCACGCACCCCTGAGGGGCCCCGTGTTGACGATCAGCATGGCGGATGTGTTGATACCTACCCTTACCACCTGGGGGTGGCCCGTCAGGAAGTCCAGGATCCAGTTGCAGAGGGAGGTGTTTAGTCCACCCCTCTAGGATGGAGAATCTGTCATCGTTATAGTATGGGGATTCTATTGGGGGATATAGGTAGCACACAAGGAAATTTTCCTTTGTTGAGATCATTTCCTTATTCATTTCTAGCCACATGTAAAATGTTCCTGTTTTGACTAATGTAATAGAGTGGGTTAGGTCTGCTCTATACCAAATTAGCATTCCTCCTGGGTCTCTTCCCTGTTTCACACCTGGTAGTTTGGTGGATGGGACTACCAGCTCTCTATAACCTAGAGGACAACCAGTGGGTTCATCTCCTCTATACCCTGTTTCACACCTGGTAGTTTGGTGGATGGGACTACCAGCTCTCTATAACCTAGAGGGTACCAGTGTGTCTATCTCCTCTATACCATGTTTATTGTAGGATGACAATGTCTGTATTTCCGAAGTCTGGGTTCCTGCTCTTTAGGCCAAAGGCAGATGACCCCAGACCTTGTATATTCCAGGATGAGATAGTAAAAGCTTTGTGTTCCATAGTGTCTAGTGTTATTTTTGTGTGGTTTAGGCCTGGAACAATACAGTAAGTGTGAGCAGAGCATGTTGAGCATCTGATACATACGTCTTAGGTCACAGGATAGGGCTTGGGGAAGTGTAATAGTGGGGGTTGGGCCTGTTTCTCTGCTCACGGCCTTGACATATGTGCTGCTGTCATGTTGAGGTCCTTGCTGCAGGGGCAGGGAGCATGGGGGGGGGGGGGGGGGGTCAGAAGTGGCATAGGTCTGATCTGTGGGGGCCTATATAGGGTGTGGCCAGGTTTTGTTTGGGGGGTTTCAGCTGGGTGGGGCGTGGCTGGTGAAGCTGTGGTCTGGGTATATGTCCTCTTGGCATGGGTTCTCTTGGGGGAAGGTCCTTCGGGAGGGGGGGGGGGGGGTCTTGCAGGTCTGGGAGGGTGTCTCACTTGTCTGGGGCCAGGTAGACATTAGTTTTTGAGGCACAGTCCCGGGAAATGCTTGCGTTCACCCGATGTATGGTGGCAAGGTGAATGTCTTTTCATCGTAGCAGGGTGGAGATAACCACTTGTGCGCTGGGGAAAGTGGAAGAAGCTTTTTCAATCACTCCCTTTCCTGCTGTGGCCACCCTTCTTGCTGGGCCCTCAGGTCATTTGTGTCAGTGTGAATTATAATGTAGCTGGTGGACCCTAGTCGATCCTCTGACAACAGCTCCAGGGCTTGTCTAGTGTTTGGGCACCAGAGTTTAGCCACTTTGTGTTTCAGAAAAAGTGTATTATCTTTGAGTCAATGAGGTGCACAATGGCTGGCTTTTGTGTGTCCTCAGGTGATGTGTGGGTGTTGTTAGGATGCTATCAGGGGAAGCTGTCAGGGAGGCTGTTAGGAGGGGGTGGGGTCTGTTGGGTTGGTAGGTCCTGTGTTGTCTGTCCCATTGTGGTATTTAGGTTGTGGTCAGGGTCTGAGGTGGGCTGTTATCTGTACCATGTGTTCCTCTCTCCCCGCCTTAAGTTCTCTCACTCACAGCAGAATAGATATTGGTAAACAAGAGAGGTATTAGTGAACAATAGATGTATTAGTAAACAAGAGATATATTAGTAAACAAGATATGTATTAGCAAACAATATATGTATTAGTAAGAAGATATGTATTAATAAACAAGATATGTATTAGTAAACAAGATATGTATTAGTAAAGAAGATATGTATTAGTAAACAAGATATGTATTAGTAAACAACATATGTATTAGCAAACAAGATATGTATTAGTAAACAAGATATGTATTAGTAAACAACATATGTATTAGCAAACAAGATATGTATTAGTAAACAAGATATGTATTAGCAAACAATATATGTATTAGTAAACAAGATATGTATTAGTAAACAAGATATGTATTAGCAAACAAGATATGTATTAGTAAACAAGATATGTATTAGAAAACAAGAAAGGTATTAGTAAACAAGAAAGGTATTAGTAAACATGAGAGGCATTAACAAAAAAGAGATATATAAGTAAACTAGAGGGGTATTAGTAAAGAATACATGTATTAGTAAACAATATAGGTATTATCAAACAATATAGGAATTAGTAAACAAGCGATGTATTAGTAAACAAGATAGGTATTAGTAAACAAGAGAGGTATTAGTAAACAAGAGATGTATTAGTAAACAAGAGTGGTATTAGTAAACAAGAGATGTATTTGTCATGTTTTGTCTTTGATCATCATGTCTTGTCCCTGTGCTTCCCTCTGCTGGTCTTATTAGGTTCTTTCCCTCTTTCTATCCCTCTCTCTCCTCCTCCCTCTCTCCCTCTCCCGCTCTCTCTCTCTATCGTTCCGTTCCTGCTCCCAGCTGTTTCTCATTCTCCTACGACCTCATTTACTCTTTCACACCTGTCCCCTATTTTGCCCTCTGATTAGAGTCCCTATTTCTCCCTCTGTTTTCCGCTTCTGTCCTTGTCGGATTCTTGTTTGATGTTTGCTGTTCTGTGTCCTTGTTCCGCCCTGTCGTGTTTTTGCCTTCTTCAGATGCTGCGTGTGAGCAGGTGTCTATGTCAGCTACGGCCTGTGCCTTCCTGAAGCGACCTGCAGTCTGTGGTCGCGTCTCCAGTCGTTCCTCTCTACTGACGAGAGGATTTCGGTTTCCTGTTTTGGATTTACCTTTGATAATATCCAGGAGAATCATTGTTTGGTTAAGACTGGAATAAAGACTCTGTTTCTATTACGTCGCTTTTGGGTCCTCATTCACCAGCATAACAGAAGAATCCGACCAAGAATGGACCCAGCGACTACGGATTCTCGCAACACTGCCGTCGAGATCCAGGGAGCAATGCTCGGCAGACACGAGCAGGAATTGTCTGCTGCTCGTCATGCCGTTGAGACCCTGGCCGCTCATGTCTCCGATCTCTCAGGACAGTTTCAGAGTCTTCGTCTCGTGCCACCAGCTACTTCCTGGTCTTCCGAGTCTCCGGAGCCTAGGGTTAATAACCCACCATGTTACTCTGGGCAGCCCACTGAGTGTCGCTCCTTTCTCACCCAGTGTGATATTGTGTTCTCTCTCCAGCCCAACACATACTCAGGAGAGAGAGCTCGGATCGCTTACGTCATATCACTCCTTACTGGTCGGGCTCGGGAGTGGGGCACAGCTATCTGGGAGGCAAGGGCTGAGTGTTCTAACGTTTATCAGAACTTTAAGGAGGAGATGATACGGGTTTTTGATCGTTCAGTTTTTGGGAAGGAGGCTTCCAGGGCCCTGGCTTCCCTATGTCAAGGTGATCGATCCATAACGGATTACTCTATAGAGTTTCGCACTCTTGCTGCATCCAGTGACTGGAACGAGCCGGCGTTGCTCGCTCGTTTTCTGGAGGGACTCCACGCTGAGGTTAAGGATGAGATTCTCTCCCGGGAGGTTCCTTCCAGCGTGGACTCTTTGATTGCACTCGCCATCCGCATAGAACGACGGGTAGATCTTCGTCACCGAGCTCGTGGAAGAGAGCTCGCGTTAACGGTGTTTCCCCTCTCCGCATCTCAACCATCTCCTCCCATCGGCTCAGAGACTGAGCCCATGCAGCTGGGAGGTATTCGCATCTCGACTAAGGAGAGGGAACGGAGAATCACCAACCGCCTTTGCCTCTATTGCGGTTCTGCTGGACATTTTGTCATGTCATGTCCAGTTAAAGGCCAGAGCTCATCAGTAAGCGGAGGGCTACTGGTGAGCGCTACTACTCAGGTCTCTCCATCAAGATCCTGTACTACCTTGTCGGTCCATCTACGCTGGACCGGTTCGGCTGCTTCCTGCAGTGCCTTGATAGACTCTGGGGCTGAGGGTTGTTTTATGGACGAAGCATGGGCTCGGAAACATGACATTCCTCTCAGACAGTTAGGGAAGCCCACGCCCATGTTCGCCTTAGATGGTAGTCCTCTCCCCAGTATCAGATGTGAGACACTACCTTTAACCCTCACAGTATCTGGTAACCACAGTGAGACCATTTCCTTTTTGATTTTTCGTTCACCTTTTACACCTGTTGTTTTGGGTCATCCCTGGCTAGTATGTCATAATCCTTCTATTAATTGGTCTAGTAATTCTATCCTATCCTGGAACGTTTCTTGTCATGTGAAGTGTTTAATGTCTGCTATCCCTCCTGTTTCTTCTGTCCCCTCTACTCAGGAGGAACCTGGTGATTTGACAGGAGTGCCGGAGGAATATCATGATCTACGCACGGTCTTCAGTCGGTCCAGAGCCAACTCTCTTCCTCCTCACCGGTCGTACGATTGTTGTATTGATCTCCTTCCGGGGACCACTCCCCCTCGGGGTAGACTATACTCTCTGTCGGCTCCCGAACGTAAGGCTCTCGAGGATTATCTGTCTGTTTCTCTCGACGCCGGTACCGTGGTGCCTTCTTCCTCTCCCGCCGGAGCGGGGTTTTTCTTTGTTAAGAAGAAGGACGGTACTCTGCGCCCCTGCGTGGATTATCGAGGGCTGAATGACATAACGGTTAAGAATCGTTATCCGCTTCCCCTTATGTCGTCAGCCTTCGAGATTCTGCAGGGAGCCAGGTTCTTTACTAAGTTGGACCTTCGTAACGCTTACCATCTCGTACGCATCAGAGAGGGGGACGAGTGGAAAACGGCGTTTAACACTCCGTTAGGGCATTTTGAATACCGGGTTCTGCCGTTCGGTCTCGCTAATGCTCCAGCTGTCTTTCAGGCATTAGTTAATGATGTACTGAGAGACATGCTGAACATCTTTGTGTTCGTTTACCTTGACGATATCCTGATTTTTTCACCGTCACTCGAGATTCATGTTCAGCACGTTCGACGTGTACTCCAGCGCCTTTTAGAGAATTGTCTCTACGTGAAGGCTGAGAAGTGCGCCTTTCATGTCTCCTCTGTCACATTTCTCGGTTCTGTTATTTCCGCTGAAGGCATTCAGATGGATCCCGCTAAGGTCCAGGCTGTCAGCGATTGGCCCGTTCCTAAGTCACGTGTCGAGTTACAGCGCTTTCTCGGTTTCGCTAATTTCTATCGGCGTTTCATTCGTAATTTCGGTCAAGTGGCTGCTCCTCTCACAGCTCTGACTTCTGTCAAGACTTGCTTTAAGTGGTCCGGTTCCGCCCAGGGAGCTTTTGATCTCCTCAAGAAGCGTTTTACATCCGCCCCTATCCTTGTTACTCCTGACGTCACTAAACAATTCATTGTCGAGGTTGACGCTTCAGAGGTGGGCGTGGGAGCCATTCTGTCCCAGCGCTTCCACTCTGACGATAAGGTCCATCCTTGCGCTTACTTTTCTCATCGCCTGTCGCCATCGGAACGCAACTATGATGTGGGTAACCGCGAACTGCTCGCCATCCGCTTAGCCATAGGCGAATGGCGACAGTGGTTGGAGGGGGCGACCGTCCCTTTTGTCGTTTGGACTGACCATAAGAACCTTGAGTACATCCGTTCTGCCAAACGACTTAATGCACGTCAAGCTCGTTGGGCGTTGTTTTTCGCTCGTTTCGAGTTCGTGATTTCCTATCGCCCGGGAAATAAGAACACCAAGCCTGATGCCTTATCCCGTCTCTTTAGTTCTCCTGTGGCTTCTACCGACCCCGAGGGGATTCTCCCTGAAGGGCGTGTTGTCGGGTTGACTGTCTGGGGAATTGAGAGACAGGTAAAGCAAGCACTCACTCACACTGCGTCGCCGCGCGCTTGTCCTAGTAACCTTCTGTTCGTTCCTGTCTCTACTCGTCTGGCTGTTCTTCAGTGGGCTCATTCTGCCAAGTTAGCTGGCCACCCCGGCGTTCGGGGTACGCTTGCTTCTATTCGCCAGCGGTTTTGGTGGCCTACTCAGGAGCGGGACACGCGCCGTTTCGTGGCTGCTTGTTCGGACTGCGCGCAGACTAAGTCAGGTAACTCTCCTCCTGCCGGTTGTCTCAAACCGCTTCCCATTCCTTCTCGACCATGGTCTCACATCGCCTTAGACTTTATTACCGGTCTGCCTTCGTCTGCGGGGAAGACTGTGATTCTTACGGTTATCGATAGGTTCTCTAAGGCGGCACATTTCATTCCCCTCGTTAAGCTTCCTTCCGCTAAGGAGACGGCACAGATCATCATTGAGAATGTGTTCAGAATTCATGGCCTCCCGTTAGACGCCGTTTCAGACAGAGGTCCGCAATTCACGTCACAGTTTTGGAGGGAGTTCTGTCGTTTGATTGGTGCTTCCGTCAGTCTCTCTTCCGGGTTTCATCCCCAGTCTAACGGTCAAGCAGAAAGGGCCAATCAGTCGATTGGTCGCATATTACGCAGCCTTTCGTTTCGAAACCCTGCGTCTTGGGCAGAACAGCTCCCCTGGGCTGAGTACGCTCACAACTCGCTTCCTTCGTCTGCTACCGGGCTATCTCCGTTTCAGAGTAGTCTTGGTTACCAGCCTCCTCTGTTCTCGTCCCAGCTCGCCGAGTCCAGCGTTCCCTCCGCTCAGGCTTTTGTCCAACGTTGTGAGCGCACCTGGAGGAGGGTCAGGTCTGCACTTTGCCGTTACAGGGCGCAGACTGTGAGAGCCGCCAATAAACGTAGGATTAAGAGTCCTAGGTATTGTCGCGGTCAGAGAGTGTGGCTTTCCACTCGTAACCTTCCCCTTACGACAGCTTCTCGCAAGTTGACTCCGCGGTTCATTGGTCCGTTCCGTGTCTCTCAGGTCGTCAATCCTGTCGCTGTGCGACTGCTTCTTCCGCGACATCTTCGTCGCGTCCACCCTGTCTTCCATGTCTCTTGTGTCAAGCCTTTTCTTCGCGCCCCCGTTCGTCTTCCCTCCCCCCCCCCCGTCCTTGTCGAGGGCGCACCTATTTACAAGGTACGGAGGATCATGGACATGCGTTCTCGGGGACGTGGTCACCAGTACTTAGTGGATTGGGAGGGTTACGGTCCTGAGGAGAGGAGTTGGGTTCCATCTCGGGACGTGCTGGACCGTTCGTTGATTGATGATTTCCTTCGTTGCCGCCAGGGTTCCTCCTCGAGTGCGCCAGGAGGCGCTCGGTGAGTGGGGGGGTACTGTCATGTTTTGTCTTTGATCATCATGTCTTGTCCCTGTGCTTCCCTCTGCTGGTCTTATTAGGTTCTTTCCCTCTTTCTATCCCTCTCTCTCCTCCTCCCTCTCTCCCTCTCCCGCTCTCTCTCTCTATCGTTCCGTTCCTGCTCCCAGCTGTTTCTCATTCTCCTACGACCTCATTTACTCTTTCACACCTGTCCCCTATTTTGCCCTCTGATTAGAGTCCCTATTTCTCCCTCTGTTTTCCGCTTCTGTCCTTGTCGGATTCTTGTTTGATGTTTGCTGTTCTGTGTCCTTGTTCCGCCCTGTCGTGTTTTTGCCTTCTTCAGATGCTGCGTGTGAGCAGGTGTCTATGTCAGCTACGGCCTGTGCCTTCCTGAAGCGACCTGCAGTCTGTGGTCGCGTCTCCAGTCGTTCCTCTCTACTGACGAGAGGATTTCGGTTTCCTGTTTTGGATTTACCTTTGATAATATCCAGGAGAATCATTGTTTGGTTAAGACTGGAATAAAGACTCTGTTTCTATTACGTCACTTTTGGGTCCTCATTCACCAGCATAACAGTATTAGTAAACAAGAGAGGTATTAGTAAACAAGAGAGGTATTAGTAAACAAGAAAGGCATGTGTAAACAAAATATGTATTACTAAACAAGAGCGGTATTAGTAAGAAAGAGAGGAATTAGTAAACAAGACAGAAATTAGTAAACGAGAGAGGTATTAGTAAGAAAGAGAGGAATTAGTAAACAAGACAGAGATTAGTAAACGAGAGAGGTATTAGTAAACAAGAGGTGTATTGGTAAAGAAGATATATATTAGTAAAGAAGAGATGTACAGTGGCTTGCGAAAATGTTCACCCCCCTTGGAATTTTTCCTATTTTGTTGCCTTATAACCTGAAATTAAAATAGATTTTTTGGAGGTTTGCATCATTTGATTTCCACAACATGCCTACCACTTTGAAGATGCAACATATATTTTATTGTGAAACAAACAAAAAATAAGACAGAAACTGAAAACTTGAGGGTGGACAACTATTCAGCCCTCCCAAAGTCAATACTTTGTAGAGCCACCTTTTGCAGTAATTACAGCTGCAAGTCTCTTGGCATATGTCTCTATAAGCTTGGTTGAACTAGCCACTGGGATTTTTGCCCATTTTCATTTCATTGTCCTGCTGGAAGGTCAACCTCCGTCCCAGTCTCAAATCTCTGGAAAACTGAAACAGGTTTCCCTCAAGGACTTCCCTGTATTTAGCGCCATCCATCATTTCTTCAATTCTGACCAGTTTCCCAGTCCCTGCCGATAAAAAACATACCCACAGCATGATGCTGCCACCATGTTTGGATGGTGTTCTCAGGGTGATGAGAGGTGTTGGGTTTGCGCCAGACATAGCGTTTTCCTTGATGGCCAAAAAGCTCAATTTTAGTCTCATCTGACCAGAGTACCTTCTTCCATATGTTTGGGGAGTCTCCCACATGCCTTTTGGCGAACACCAAATGTGTTTTCTTATTTGTTTCTTTAAGCAATGGCTTTTTTTCTGGCCACTCTTCCGTAAAGCCCAGCTCTGTGGAGTGTACGGCTTAAAGTGGTCCTATGGGCAAATACTCTAATCTCCACTGTGGAGGTTTGCAGCTCCTTCAAGATTATCTTTGGTCTCTTTTTGTTGCCTCTGATTTTTATTTATTTTATTACCTTTATTTAACTAGGCAAGTCAGTTAAAACTTCTTGAGAATACAGGGGGTGCTGTTTTCGCATTAGCATAATTTGCTCTACAGATTAAACTGCCTCTTATTCAATTATTGCTCTTACTATATGCATATAATTAATACCATTGGATAGAAAACAATCTCTAGTTTCTAAAACCGTTTCAATTTTGTCTCTGAGTGAAACAGAAGTCATTTGACAGCACTTTCCCTGACCAAGAAGAAGAATGCAAGATGTGTATGCTCGCTTCAACGCTCTGCCTATATATGGTCACTCCACCTATGACCCGAAACACACTTCATTCGTCTTCCTCTGGGTGTCAAGAGGACGTCAGAGGAGAAATTTTTTGTTTATCTTGTACTGACGTGAAATAAGACCTATTTCTTTGGCGTGACCGACAACTTCCGGTTCTCTGAATCGCGCGATTTGGAGGTGCGATTGTCTACTGTTTTGCTGCCGTTACGGATGAAAACTATCTCCGTCTCGAAGTTTGTTTGATACATGTGACCATATCATCGTAATGTATGTTTTTTCAATATAGTTTAATCAGATTATTTGAATTTTTTCGGGAGTTTTGCCATGTTCCGTTCTGTGACTTTTTTTACTTTGGACAGATCCGTGCCAGTCGACCAGTACCTATGCTAAATGAAGAGGGAAAGTTGCCATTATGAATGGATTGAACGACTCATCAGGACTAAGGACACCTTGATCAACATTCTGATGAAAGATCAGCAATAGTAAGACCCAATTTACGATGTTATTTCATATATCTGTCGTGCATGTGAACTGGTCGTGGGCGCCCAGCTGGTTCTGGCTGGCGTGGCTATGCTAATTTAGCGCTACATTTTGTTTTCGCTATAAAACATTTAATAAATCTGAAATATTGTTTGGATTCACCAGATGTTGGGCTTTCAATATCTGTACGCTGTGTATTTTTCTGAAATGTTTTAAGATGAGTAATTAGTTATATGACGTTGGTCTCTGTAATTGTTCTGGCTGCGTCGGCACTATTTCAGATTGCAGCTGCAATGTAGAACTGTGATTTATACCTGAAAAATGCACATTTTTCAAAAAAAAAACTATGCTATACCATAAATATGTTATCAGACTGTCATCTTATGAAGTTGTTTCTTGGTTAGTGGCTATATATATTTTTATTTAGTCGAATTAGTGATAGCTACTGACGCAGGAAAAAA
Organism: Salvelinus alpinus; assembly: GCF_045679555.1. Taxonomy (NCBI): domain Eukaryota; kingdom Metazoa; phylum Chordata; class Actinopteri; order Salmoniformes; family Salmonidae; genus Salvelinus; species Salvelinus alpinus. The sequence goes on from NC_092119.1 coordinate 9,773,483, forward strand.
CTGTTGGAGTAAAAAAATTGTGTCTTTTGCTAACGTGGTTAGCTAATAGATTTACATATTGTGTCTTCCCTGTAAAACATTTTAAAAATCTGAAATGGTGGCTTTATTCACAAGATCTGTATCTTTCATCTGGTGTCTTGGACTTGTGATTTAATGATATTTAGATGCTACAATTTACTTGTGACGCTATGCTAGCTATGCTACTCAGTGGGGGGGAGTGGGGGGTGCTCCCGGATCAGGGTTGGTGACTCGTTAAAGGTTAAGAACAAATTCTTATTTTCAATGATGGCCTATGAACAGTGGGTTAACTGCCTTGTTCAGGGGCAGAATGACAGCTCGGGGAATCTATCTTTGTCACGACTTCTGCCGAAGTCGTTGCCTCTCCTTGTTCGGGCGGTGCTCAGCGGTCGACGTCACCGGTCTTCTAGCCATCATCGATCTATTTTTCATTTTCCATTGGTTTTGTCTTGTCTTCCCACACACCTGTTTTCAATCCCATCCATTACCTGTTGTGTATTTTTCAATCCCATCCCTTACCTGTTGTGTATTTAACCCTCTGTTTCCCCTCATGTCTCTGTCAGAGATTGTTTGTTGTCAGTGTAGTGTTTATTTTGTATAGGTGCGCGTCGGGTCTTCGTACCTATATTTGTTTATTATTCATTTTCTTATGAGTGTTATGGAGCATGTTTCTTGGACATTTATTAAGAGACTCCATTTTACACTCCGTTTGACTCTCCTGCGCCTGACTTCCCTGCCACCTATACACACGTCTTTGACAATCTTACAACCGTTCGGTTACTAGTCCAACCCTCTAACCACTAGGCTACCTAATTAATTCCCTCCTTGCCTGGTCCGTGAATTTTGGTGGGTGGCCCTCTCTTGGCAGGTTTGTTGTGGTGCCAAATTCTTTCCATGTTTTAATAATGGATTTAATGGTGCTCCGTGGAATGTTCAAAGTTTCGGATATTTTTTATAACCAAACCCTGATCTTTACTTCTCCACAACTTTGTCCCTGACCTGTTTGGAGAGCTCCTTGGTCTTCATGGTGCCGATTGTTTGGTGGTGCCCCTTGCTTAACGGTGTTGCAGACTCTGGGGCCTTTCAGAGCAGGTATATATATTCTGAGATCATGTGACACTTAGATTGTACACAGGTGGAATTTATTTAACTAATTATGTGACTTCTGAAGGTAATTGGTTGCACCAGATGTTATTTAGGGGCTTCATCGCAAAAGGCGTGAATAAATATGCATGCGTCACTTTTCTGTATTTTTATTTTGTTAAATTTTTTGAAACAAGTTTTTTTTTTCATTTCACTTCACCAATTATGAATATGTTGTGTATTACATGAAATCCAAATAAAAATCAATTTAAATTACAGGTTGTAATGCAACAAAATAGGAAAAACGCCAAGGGGGATGAATACTTTTGCAAGACACTGTATTAGTAAGGAATATATGTATTAGTAAACAAGATATGTATTAGCAAACGAGATGGGTATTACTAAAGAGAGTCATCATTAAAGAAGAGATGTATTATGAAACAAGAGAGGTATTAGTGAACAAAATATGTATTAGTAAACAAGATATTTATTAGTAAATAAGATAGGTATTAGTAAACGAGAGGTATTATTAAAAAAAAATTATTAGTAAACAAGATATGTATTAGCAAACGAGATGGGTATTACTAAAGAGAGTCATCATTAAAGAAGAGATGTATTATGAAACAAGAGAGGTATTAGTGAACAAAATATGTATTAGTAAACAAGATATTTATTAGTAAATAAGATAGGTATTAGTAAACGAGAGGTATTATTAAAAAAAAAATATTAGTAAACAAGAGATGTATTGGTAATAAACACCCATTTTCACACTACAAGTTCTCGACTCTCTTCATTGAACACGTTTTCTTAAATTTTGTAAATATGTGTGTAATGTACAGTATGTGGTTTTGCTCGTACTTCCCCTGGGGACAAATAATGTCTGAATAGTCCTGAATCTGATGGACAGTGAACGTTTTCCCTGATTTTCCTGGATGACACTGCAAGTATTTTGTCACGTCTGCTCCAGGCTGCCCTTCATTACGCACACCTGTCACCATCATTACGCGCAGCAGCGCTCATTGGACTCACCTGGACTCCTTCCTTTTGTTGATTGCCCCGTCTATAACTGTCTGCTCCCCCGTTTGTTCCCTGTGTCAGCATTGATGTCGTTATGTGTTCATGTCCAGACGCTGTCTTGTCCTGTTCCGTGTCCGTTGATGTTAAATGTTCCCTCCCTGTACCTGCTTCTCGTCTCTTCCAGCGTCTTACCTTACATCTTTACATATGGACTTGAACAGGGTTGAACTAACACACTGACTAATCACTCTGTATTATGGAGAAGGTCAATTGCTTGACACAGCAGATCACTCTGTATTATAGAGAGGGTCAATGGCTCAACACAGCAGATCACTCTGTATTATAGAGAAGGTCAATGGCTCAACACAGCAGATCACTCTGTATTATAGAGAAGGTCAATGGCTTGACACAGCAGATCACTCTGTATTATAGAGAAGGTCAATGGCTTGACAAAGCAGATCACTCTATAGTATAGAGAGGGTCAATGCCCTGACAAAGCAGATCACTCTGTATTATAGAGAGGGTCAATGCCCTGACACAGCAGATCACTCTGTATTATAGAGAGGGTCAATGCCCTGACACAGCAGATCACTCTGTATTATAGAGAGGGTCAATGCCCTGACACAGCAGATCACTCTGTATTATAGAGAGGGTCAATGCCCTGACACAGCAGATCACTCTGTATTATAGAGAAGGTCAATGGCTTGACAAAGCAGATCACTCTATAGTATAGAGAGGGTCAATGCCCTGACAAAGCAGATCACTCTGTATTATAGAGAGGGTCAATGCCCTGACACAGCAGATCACTCTGTATTATAGAGAGGGTCAATGCTCTGACACAGCAGATCACTCTGTATTATAGAGAGGGTCAATGCCCTGACACAGCAGATCACTCTGTATTATAGAGAGGGTCAATGCCCTGACACAGCAGATCACTCTGTGTTATAGAGAAGGGCAATGCCCTGACACAGCAGATCACTCTATATTATAGAGAGGGTCAATGCCCTGACACAGCAGATCACTCTATATTATAGAGAGGGTCAATGGCTCAACACAGCAGATCACTCAGTATTATAGAAAGGGTCAATGCCCTGACACAGCAAATCACTCTATATTATAGAGAGGGTCAATGCCCTGACACAGCAGATCACTCAGTATTTTGGAGAGGAGATAACATTATGATCTGATCAATAGCACTTTGGTGGCCTAACACGCTGTTTCTGCACCCCGAGTAAACACAATTGGAGTGCAATACTAAATCTAATGGACCTGTCTGTCATTCTGACTGCTCTGTCTGGCTGTCTGTTTGTCTCTCTGTCAGTAGGGCGAAGGATCTTCTCCTCTCCTCCCATAATGCCATCCTGTCCTCAATTGAGCATTCTTGTCTCACATTTTTCTCAATCCATTATTAATATTTGGTATTCCTTTCCGTTACATGCATGATCCTAGACACCCAGACATATCGCTAAAGGCCAACAGGGCCGTACAGCTACAGTGTCAACAACCTCCTGCTGGAGTAACACACACAGATCTATACTAGCTCCTACTTTATGATATCTATCCACACATGACTATTTTCTAAAGAAAGAGGCTAGTGCAGAATTGTTCAAAGAGAGAGAGAGAGAGAGAGAGAGAGAGAGCGAGAGAGAGAGAGCGAGAGTGAAGGTCTGCTATACAAATTGATGGAAACTGGTTTTGGAGGAAAAACATTTGACATTATAAAATCCATGTACACAAACAACTAGTGTGCGGTTAATATTGACAAAAAACACACACATTTCTTTCTTCAGGGCCGTGGGGTGAGACAGGGAAGCAGCTTAAGCCCCACCCTCTTCAACATATACAGTATATCAATGAATTGCCGAGGGCACTAGAACAGTCTGCAGCACCCGGCCTCACCCTACTAGAATCTGAAGTCAAATGTTTACTGTTTGCTGATGATCTGGTGCTTATGTCACCAACCAAGGAGGGCCTTCAGCAGCACCTAATGTAGATATTCTGTCAGACCTGGGCCCTGACAGTAAATCTCAGTAAGACAAAAATAATGGTGTTCCAAAAAAGGTCCAAAACATCAGCACCACAGGTAACTTACACAAAACTGTGAACAGTCGAAGAGACAATGCAAGAAGGGCCTTCTACATCATCAAAAGGAACATCAAATTTGACATCCCAATTACAATCTGGCTAAACATATCTGAATCAGTTATAGAACCCATTGCCCTTTATGGTTGTGATGTCTGTGGTCCGCTCACCAACCAAGAATTCATAAACTGGGACAAAAACCAAATTAATAAAAAGCATGAAGAATTCTGCAAAAACATCCTTCGTGTACAACGTAAAACACCAAATTCATAATTAATGCAGAGCAGAATTAGGCCGATACCCGCTAATTCTCAAAATCCACAAAAGATCCGTTCAATTCTACAACCACCTAAAAGGAAGCAATTCCCAAACCTTCAATTACAAAGCCATCACCTACAGAGAGATTAACCTAGAGAAGAGTCCCCTAAGCAAGCTGGTCCTGGGGCTGTCTTCACAAACACAAACACAAACAGACCCAATAGAACCCCAGGACAGCAACAGCAACACAATTAGACCCAACCAAATGATGAGAAAACAAAAAGGTAAAATTACTTTACACATTGGAACAAATTTAGCAAAAAAACAGAGCAAACTGGAATGTTATTTGCCCCTAAACAGAGAGTACACAGTGGCAGAATACCTGACCACTGTGATTGACCCAATATTAAGGAAAGGTTTGACTATGTACAGACTTAGAGAGAATAGTCAATCGGGTTAAATACCACAGTGTGCCATCACAGCAGCAAGATTCATGACCTGTTGCCACAAGAAAAGGGCAACCAGTGACGATTAACACCGTTGTAAATACAACCCATTTTTATGGTTATTTATTTTCCCTTCTGTACTTTAGCTATTTGCACATTGTTATAACACGGTATAAAGACATAATATGACATTTGAAATGTCTCTACTATTTTGTAACTTATTTGAGTGTAATATTTACTGTTCACTTTTTGTTTATCTATTTCACTTGCTTTGGCAATGTAAACATACAGTGTATTTGGAAAGTATTCAGAACCATTGACTTTTTCCACATTATGTTACGTTACAGCTTTAATCTAAAATTGATTAAATTGATTAAATTGTTTTCATTTCCTCATCAACATACTGTCATGACGTGGCCCTTTCTGGGTATAGATCGTGGCTTCCCCCTCTCTCTCTCTCTCCTACACCCAGGTTCTGTTTTCTCAGGTCGTAAATTCCTGGCGGAGACTCTCTCAACCCTTTTCATGCAGAGAGAAAGACCACAGAGTGAACAAAGGATTTCACGTGGCCGAACTCCTAAATCCCCAAAATGGGAAAATGAAACTATAAGTCCACTTGTGAGAATGTGGGAAGGGTCCGTGGACACTTAAGGGACAGTTATGTTGAGTGTGTTTCATTTGGTGACCTCACGAAGGACAGGAAACACACATAACTATATCTCTGAATATGTACATTTCTCAATTTTGGTGTTTGCGTCTAATTATTTTATAACATGAATGAGTAAAGATTAAACTATTTGTGAAATGATGTAATATGATGTTAAACCTTTAATGTGAGAGAATTGTATTCCCTTTAAAGTTTAACTAAGTCATTGGCCCGCTCCAATGAGCACAGACATGATCTGGCGTCATGGAACCGCCTTTCTTATTGTTACGAATAAAACCCCCTCCTGAGGAAATCCTCTTCAGCCCACGCATACCTCGGTGTAAGTTGGGGTGGCACAGGTTTGAGTACCAAGAATAAGCAAACACACAGCGTGAGCTGTGATTGCGAATAGTTATTGAATTCCTAACCATACCACGTGGAGCATTGGCTACACGGCTGGACATGGTTAAACTCTGAGACTATCGATCCCTACAGAATAAGAGAACATCTTAGATACTAATTACTAGTCTGCAGCTAGAAATTATGTCAACCTGGGACGAGAATACCGACAACAGCCGAAACATCTATTCTAGGAGAACATTTCTGAATGGTACTCTGAAGTATCCATTCTAACCACGAAATATGTTGATCTTCAGGGAAACAGAAAGAGAGAGAGAGAGACTCGGATGAACTCTCCAGCAGACGGACCGGATTCCAACAGAGAAGATTACAACGACACATGGGCGTAAATATATATTGATTGCAATTATTCCCGAATGAGTGAGCGTTCATGTGCAAAGGATTAGCATTTCAATTAATATAATTATCAACTGTGTGTAGTAATCCCTTTTGTCTTCCCCGCTTCTTTCTCAGTCCACACCCACTTCCCTGTGTCCACCAAGCCGTCATATCGGCTTAGCCCACAAGGGAATCTTCCCTATCCTTGTTAGTAACTAATAGCTACTGTTTGTTTGTTTATGCATTTCTGTGATTATTTAGTTAGTTAGTAAATAAATGATAAGCCAATTGGTGTATGGATGGTTCAATGGTTCGTGCAGATAACCAAAAATTCTACGATGTTTGAAATGAGACTGACATAAGTAAAGTATAATTCATTAATAGAAGACTAATTGATCAGATATTAAAATATCTGAAGAGATATATTCATAAAATTATAACTTTATAATCTAAAGATTTTCCGTGGTGCCCCTACTTCCTAGTTAATTACATTTATATGATTAGTTTAATCACGTAATAATAATTACAGAGAATTGATTTGATAAAATAACAGTCTTCACTTTTAATGACGCCAATACACAAAATACTCCACAATGACAAAGGAAAAGCAGGTTTTTAATGCAAAGTATAAATGATCGCTGCCATTGGTTCTTCAACAAAGTACTGAGTAAATGTGTTATTTCAGTTTTTCTTTCATTTATACTTTGCATTAAAAAAAAGAGAGAGGGAGATAGAAAGAGAGATACACACACAGAGAGAGAGAGAGAGATAGAGAGAGAGAGACTCAGAGAGAGAGAGAAAGAAAAGCCACAAGATTGCCACAAGAAAAGGGCAACCAGTGAAGAACAAACACCATTGTAAATACAACCCATATTTATGCTTATTTATTTTAACTTGTGTGCTTTAACCATTTGTACATTGTTACAACACTGTATATACAGTGGGGAGAACAAGTATTTGATACACTGCCGCTTTTGCAGGTTTTCCTACTTACAAAGCATGTAGAGGTCTGTAATTTTTATCATAGGTACACTTCAACTGTGAGAGACGGAATCTAAAACAAAAATTCAGAAAATCACATTGTATGATTTTTAAGTAATTAATTTGCATTTTATTGCATGACATAAGTATTTGATCACCTACCAACCAGTAAGAATTCCGGCTCTCACAGACCTGTTAGTTTTTCTTTAAGAAGCCCTCCTGTTCTCCACTCATTACCTGTATTAACCTCTAACGAGCCTCTACCCCGGGTCCGGGAGCACCCCCCACCCCCCCACACACTGATTAGCATAGCTAGCATAGCTTCACAAGTAGATAGTAGCATCTAAATATCATTAAATCACAAGTCCAAGACACCAGATGAAAGATACAGATCTTGTGAATAAAGCCACCATTTCAGATTTTTAAAATGTTTTACAGGGAAGACAAAATATGTAAATCTATTAGCTAAACACGTTAGCAAAATACACCACTATTCTAACTCCATCAGTTTCTTACTCCTTCAGGTGCTATCACCAATTCGGCTCAACTAAGATATTGATAGCCACTAACCAAGAAAAAACCTCTTCAGATGACAGTCTGATAACATATTCATGGTATAGGATAGTTTTTGTTAGAAAAAAGTGCATATTTCAGGTAGAAATCACAGTTTACAATTGCACCGACCATCACAAATCGACTAGAATTACTAGATAGAGCAACGTGTATGACCAATTTACTCATCATAAAACATTTCATAAAAATAGACAAAGCATAGCAATGGAAAGACCCAGTTCTTGTGATTTCAGACCATATTTCAGATTTTCTAAGCGTTTTTCAGCGAAAACACAATAAATCGATAAGTTAGCATACCACATGTGCAAACGTTACCAGAGCATCGATTCCAGCCAAAGAGCGCTATAACGTAATCACCGCCAAAATATATTAATTTTTTCACTAACCTTCTCAGAATTCTTCCGATGACACTCCTGTAACATCATTTTACAACATACATATACAGTTTGTTCGAAAAGGTGCATATTTAGCCATACAAAACCGTGGTTACACAATAAAAATACTAGGAAATCAAGCCTCAATATGTCTGACGTCATCTATCAGAGTGATCTAGTTTAATTGAAAGCTAATCATATACTTGACAAAAAAATACAGGGTTGACAGGAATCGAAAGACAAATTAGTTCTTAATGCAATCGCTGATTTACATTTTTTTAATTATCCTTACTTTTCAATACAGGTTGCGCCAAGCAAAGCTATAGCAAACAAGATGGCGACATAAACGTTTAACATTTATCGACAGAAACACGATTTATCATCATAAATTGTTCTTACTGTGAGCTGTTCTTCCATCAGAATCTTGGGCAAAGAATCCTTTCTTGGGTCTAATCGTCTTTTGGTCGAAAGCTGTCCTCTTGCCATGTGGAAATGCCCACTGCGTTCGGCATGAACTGGAAACGTGCCCAGCTGTTCAAAGTGCGTCAGAAATAAATGGGTCAAAATTGCACTAAACGGATATAAATTGCTATAAAACGGTTTAAATTAACTACCTTATGATGTTTTTAACACCTCTAACGAGTAAAAACATGACCAGAGAAATATTACTGGCTAAACAAACGCTTGGAAGGAGGCGAGTCCGACGTCCTCCGTGCGCAAGAGGCAGGCAGCAAAGGGATGCTACTTCCGGTATTTGCTCTTTTATGCAGCCCCTGATTGCGCAATCGATACCATTCAAAGCGTCATCACGTACTGACATCCAGGGGAAGACGTAAGCAGTGTCCGTATCCTCATAGCAATAACAGTGGCCTTTAAACTGACTCCAGATCAGGGGCCAAAATGTGTGAAATCTGACTCCATGTCAGGGAAATTGCTCTAGAATTTGTTCTGTTCCACTCAGAGACAAAATTCCAACGCCTATAGAAACTGGAGACTGTTTTCTATCCAATAATAGTAATAATATGCATATTGTACGAGCAAGAATTGAGTAGGAAGCCGTTTAATCTGTAATGCAATTATGCTAATGAGAAAACAGCACCCCCTGTAGTCGCAAGAAGTTAACTGCACCTGTTTGAACTCGTTACCTGTATAAAAGACACCTGTTCACACACTCAATCAAACAGACTCCAACCTCTCCACAATGGCCAAGATCAGAGAGCTGTGTAAGGACATCAGGGATAAAATTGTAGACCTGCACAAGGCTGGGATGGGCTACAGGACAATAGGCAAGCAGCTTAGTGAGAAGGCAACAACTGTTGGCGCAATTATTAGAAAATGGAAGAAGTTCAAGATGACGGTCAATCACCCTCGGTCTGGGGCTCCATGCAAGATCTCACCTCGTGGGGCATCAATGATCATGAGGAAGGTGAGGGATCAGCCCAGAACTACACGGCAGGACCTGGTCAATGACCTGAAGAGAGCTGGGACCACAGTCTCAAAGAAAACCATTAGTAACACACTACGCCGTCATGGATTAAAATCCTGCAACGCACGCAAGGTCCCCCTGCTCAAGCCAGCGTATGTCCAGGCCCGTCTGAAGTTTGCCAATGACCATATGGATGATCCAGAGGAGGAATGGGAGAAGGTCATGTGGTCTGATGAGACAAAAATAGAGCTTTTTGGTCTAAACGCTACTCGCCGTGTTTGGAGGAAGAAGAAGGATGAGTACAACCCCAAGAACAGCATCCCAACCGTGAAGCATGGAGGTGGAAACATCATTCTTTGGGGATGCTTTTCTGCAAAGGGGACAGGACGACTGCACCGTATTGAGGGGAGGATGGATGGGGCCATGTATAGCGAGATCTTGGCCAACAACCTCCTTCCCTCAGTAAGAGCATTGAAGATGGGTTGTGGCTGGGTCTTCCAGCATGACAACGACCCGAAACACACAGCCAGGGCAACTAAGGAGTGGCTCCGTAAGAAGCATCTCAAGGTCCTGGAGTGGCCTAGCCAGTCTCCAGACCTGAACCCAATAGAAAATCTTTGGAGGGAGCTGAAAGTCCGTATTGCCCAGCGACAGCCCCGAAACCTGAAGGATCTGGAGAAGGTCTGTATGGAGGAGTGGGCCAAAATCCCTGCTGCAGTGTGTGCAAACCTGGTCAAGAACTACAGGAAACGTATGATCTCTGTAATTGCAAACAAAGGTTTCTTTACCAAATATTAAGTTCTGCTTTTCTGATGTATCAAATACTTATGTCATGCAATAAAATGCAAATTAATTACTTAAAAATCATACAATGTGATTTTCTGAATTTTTGTTTTAGATTCCGTCTCTCACAGTTGAAGTGTACCTATGATAAAAATTACAGACCTCTACATGCTTTGTAAGTAGGAAAACCTGCAAAAGCGGCAGTGTATCAAATACTTGTTCTCCCCACTGTATATATAATATGACATTTGTAATGTCTTTATTGTTTTGAAACTTCTGTATGTGTAATGTTTACTGTTAATTTGTATTGTTTGTTTCACTTTTGTGTATTGTCTACCTCACTTGCTTTGGCAATGTTAACACATGTTTCCCATGCCAATAAAGCCCCTTGAATTGAATTGAATTGAATTGAATTGAATTGAGAGAGACAAACACATAGAGAGAGGGAGAGAGAGAGAGACTCACAGAGAGAGAGGGATAGAGAGAGAGACTCACAGAGAGAGAGGGAGATAGAGAGAGACTCACAGAGAGAGAGAGAGACACACATAGAGAGAGTGAGAGAGAGAGAGACACACACACACACACAGATAAAGAGAGACAGAGAGGGAGAGAGAGAGACTCCTATGGTAGGTTCACCTATAGCTCATCTCTTGGCAGTAGCACTGTAGACTACTTTATCACTGACCTCAACCCAGAGTCTCTCAGAGCGTTCACAGTCAGCCCACTGACACCCCTATCAGACCACAGCAAAACCACAGTCTACTTGAACAGAGCAATACTCAATCATGAGGCATCAAAGCCAAAGGAACTGAGTAACATTAAGAAATGCTATAGATGGAAGGAATGCAGTTTGGAAACCTACCAAAAAACAATTAGGCAACAGCAAATTCAATCCCTTTTAGACAACTTCCTGGGTAAAATGTTCGACTGCAATAGTGAAGGTGTAAACTTGGCAGTAGAAAATCTTAACAGTATATTTGACCTCTCAGCTTCCCTATCAAATCTAAAAATCTCAAATAGAAAACCGAAGAAAATGAACAACAATGACAAATGGTTTGATAAAGAATGCAAAAATCTAAGAAATAAATTGAGAAACCTGTCCAACCAAAAACATAGAGACCCGGAAAACCTGAGTCTACGCCTTCACTATGGTGAATCACTAAAACAATACAGAAATACACTACGGAAAAAGAAGGAACAGCACGTCAGAAATCAGCTCAATGTAATTGAAGACTCCATAGACTCTAACCAATTCTGGGAAAATTGGAAAACACTAAACAAACAACAACACGAAGAATTATCTATCCAAAATGGAGATGTATGGGTAAACCACTTCTCCAATCTTTTTGGCTCTATAACAAAGAATAAAGAGCAAAAACATATACATGATCAAATACAAATCCTAGAATCAACTATTAAAGACTACCAGAACCCACTGGATTCTCCAATTACCTTGAATGAGTTACAGGACAAAATAAAAACCCTCCAACCCAAAAAGGCCTGTGGTGTTGATGGTATCCTTAATGAAATGATCAAATATACAGACAACAAATTCCAATTGGCTATACTAAAACTCTTTAACATCGTCCTTAGCTCTGGCATCTTCCCCAATATTTGGAACCAAGGACTGATCACCCCAATCCACAAAAGTGGAGACAAATTTGACCCCAATAACTACCATGGGATATGCGTCAACAGTAACCTTGGGAAAATCCTCTGCATTATCATTAACAGCAGACCCGTACATTTCCTCAATGAAAACAATGTACTGAGCAAATGTCAAATTGGCTTTTTACCAAATTACCGTACAACAGACCATGTATTCACCCTACACACCCTAATTGACAACCAAACAAACCAAAACAAAGGCAAAGTCTTCTCATGCTTTGTTGATTTCAAAAAAGCCTTCGACTCAATTTGGCATGAGGGTCTGCTATACAAATTGATGGAAAGTGGTGTTGGGGGTAAAACATACGACATTATAAAATCCATGTACACAAACAACAAGTGTGCGGTTAAAATTGGCAAAAAACACACACATTTCTTCACACAGGGTCGTGGGGTGAGACAGGGATGCAGCTTAAGCCCCACCCTCTTCAACATATATATCAACGAATTGGCGCGGGCACTAGAACAGTCTGCAGCACCCGGTCTCACCCTACTAGAATCCGAAGTCAAATGTCTACTGTTTGCTGATGATCTGGTGCTTCTGTCACCAACCAAGGAGGGCCTACAGCAGCACCTAGATCTTCTGCACAGATTCTGTCAGACCTGGGCCCTGACAGTAAATCTCAGTAAGACCAAAATAATGGTGTTCCAAAAAAGGTCCAGTCACCAGGACCACAAATTCCATCTAGACACCGTTGCACTAGAGCACACAAAAAACTATACATACCTCGGCCTAAACATCAGCACCACAGGTAACTTCCACAAAGCTGTGAACGATCTGAGAGACAAGGCAAGAAGGGCCTTCTCTGCCGTCAAAAGGAACATAAATTTCAACATACCAATTAGGATCTGGCTAAAAATACTTGAATCAGTCATAGTGCCCATTGCCCTTTATGGTTGTGAGGTCTGGGGTCCGCTCACCAACCAAGAATTCACAAAATGGGACAAACACCAAATTGAGACTCTGCATGCAGAATTCTGCAAAAATATCCTCCGTGTACAACGTAGAACACCAAATAATGCATGCAGAGCAGAATTAGGCCGATACCCACTAATTATCAAAATCCAGAAAAGAGCCGTTAAATTCTACAACCACCTAAAAGGAAGCGATTCCCAAACCTTCCATAACAAAGCCATCACCTACAGAGAGATGAACCTGGAGAAGAGTCCCCTAAGCAAGCTGGTCCTAGGGCTCTGTTCACAAACACAAACACACCCCACAGAGCCCCAGGACAACAGCACAATTAGACCCAACCAAATCATGAGAAAACAAAAAGATAATTACTTGACACATTGGAAAGAATTAACAAAAAAACAGAGCAAACTAGAATGCTATTTGGCCCTAAACAGAGAGTACACAGTGGCAGAATACCTGACCACTGTGACTGACCCAAACTTAAGGAAAGCTTTGACTATGTACAGACTCAGTGAGCATAGCCTTGCTATTGAGAAAGGCCGCCGTAGGCAGACATGGCTCTCAAGAGAAGACAGGCTATGTGCACACTGCCCACAAAATGAGGTTTGGAACTTCCGGCGCCGAAAAGAGATGGCCGCCTCGCTTCGCGTTCCTTGGAAAATATGCAGTATTTTGTTTTTTTATGTGTTATTTCTTACATCGGTACCCCAGGTAATCTTAGGTTTCATTACATACAGTCGGGAGGAACTACTGAATATACGATTAACGTCAACTCATCATCGTTCCTACCAGGAATATGACTTTCCCGAAACGGATCCAGTGTTTTGCCTTCCACCCAATACAATGGATCTGATCCCAGCCGGCGACCCTGTGCGACGCCGTAAAAGGGGCAAACGAGGCGGTCTCGTGGTCAGGCTTCGGAGACGGGCACATCGCGCTCCACTCCCTAGCATACTACTCGCCAATGTCCAGTCTCTTGACAATAAGGTTGATGAAATCCGAGCACGGGTAGCATTCCAGAGAGACATCAGGGATTGCAACGTGCTCTGCTTCACGGAAACATGGCTAACTCAAGAGACGCTAACGGAGTCGGTGCAGCCAGCTGGTTTCTTCATGCATCGCGCCGACAGAAACAAACATCTTTCTGGTAAGAAGAGGGGCGGGGGGGTATGCCTTATGATTAACGAGACGTGGTGTGATCATCATAACAACACACAGGAACTCAAGTCATTCTGTTCACCTGATCTAGAACTCCTCACAATCAAATGTCGACCGCATTATCTACCAAGGGAATTCTCTTCAATCATAATCACAGCCGTATATATTCCCCCCCAAGCAGACACATCGATGGCCCTGAACGAACTTTATCTGACTCTTTGTAAACTGGAAACCACACACCCTGAGGCTGCATTCATCGTAGCTGGGGATTTTAACAAGGCTAATCTAAAAACAAAACTCCCTAAATTCTATCAGCATATCGATTGTGCTACCAGGGCTGGAAAAACCCTAGATCATTGTTATACTAATTTCCGCGACGCATATAAGGCCCTCCCCCGCCCCCCTTTCGGAAAAGCTGACCACGACTCCATTTTGTTGATTCCAGCCTACAAACAGAAACTAAAACAACAAGCTCCCGCGCTCAGGTCTGTTCAACGCTGGTCCGACCAATCTGAATCCACGCTTCAAGACTGCTTCGATCACGCGGATTGGAATATGTTCCGCATTGCGTCCAACAACAATATTGACGAATATGCTGATTCGGTGAGCGAGTTCATTAGGAAGTGCATTGACGATGTCGTACCCACAGCAACGATTAAAACATTCCCAAACCAGAAACCGTGGATTGACGGCAGCATTCGCGTGAAACTGAAAGCGCGAACCACTGCTTTTAACCAGGGCAAGGTGACCGGAAGCATGACCGAATACAAACAGTGTAGCTATTCTCTCCGCAAGGCAATCAAACAGGCTAAGTCCCAGTACAGAGACAAAATCGAGTCGCAATTCAACAGCTCAGACACAAGAGGTATGTGGCAGGGTCTACAGTCAATCACGGATTACAAAAAGAAAACCAGCCCCGTCGCGGACCAGGATGTCTTGCTCCCAGACAGGCTAAACAACTTTTTTGCCCGCTTTGAGGACAATACAGTGCCACTGACACGGCCCCCTACCAAAACCTGCGGGCTCTCCTTCACTGCAGCCGAGGTGAGTAAAACATTTAAACGTGTTAACCCTCGCAAGGCTGCAGGCCCAGACGGCATTCCCAGCCGCGTCCTCAGAGCATGCGCAGACCAGCTGGCTGGTGTGTTTACGGACATATTCAATCAATCCTTATCCCAGTCTGCTGTTCCCACATGCTTCAAGAGGGCCACCATTGTTCCTGTTCCCAAGAAAGCTAAGGTAACTGAGCTAAACGACTACCGCCCCGTAGCACTCACTTCCGTCATCATGAAGTGCTTTGAGAGACTAGTCAAGGACCATATCACCTCCACCCTACCGGACACCCTAGACCCACTCCAATTTGCTTACCGACCCAATAGGTCCACAGACGACGCAATCGCAACCACACTGCACACTGCCCTAACCCATCTGGACAAGAGGAATACCCATGTGAGAATGCTGTTCATCGATTACAGCTCAGCATTTAACACCATAGTACCCTCCAAACTCGTCATCAAGCTCGAGACCCTGGGTCTCGACCCCGCCCTGTGCAACTGGGTCCTGGACTTCCTGACGGGCCGCCCCCAGGTGGTGAGGGTAGGTAACAACATCTCCACCCCGCTGATCCTCAACACTGGGGCCCCACAAGGGTGCGTTCTGAGCCCTCTCCTGTACTCCCTGTTCACCCACGACTGCGTGGCCATGCACGCCTCCAACTCAATCATCAAGTTTGCGGATGACACTACAGTGGTAGGCTTGATTACCAACAACGACGAGACGGCCTACAGGGAGGAGGTGAGGGCCCTCGGAGTGTGGTGTCAGGAAAATAACCTCACACTCAACGTCAACAAAACAAAGGAGATGATTGTGGACTTCAGGAAACAGCAGAGGGAGCACCCCCCTATCCACATCGACGGGTCAGTAGTGGAGAAGGTGGAAAGTTTTAAGTTCCTCGGTGTACACATCACGGACAAACTGAATTGGTCCACCCACACAGACAGCGTTGTGAAGAAGGCGCAGCAGCGCCTCTTCAACCTCAGGAGGCTGAAGAAATTCGGCTTGTCACCAAAAGCACTCACAAACTTCTACAGATGCACAATCGAGAGCATCCTGTCGGGCTGTATCACCGCCTGGTACGGCAACTGCTCCGCCCACAACCGTAAGGCTCTCCAGAGGGTAGTGAGGTCTGCAGAACGCACCACCGGGGGCAAACTACCTGCCCTCCAGGACACCTACACCACCCGATGTCACAGGAAGGCCATAAAGATCATCAAGGACAACAACCACCCAAGCCACTGCCTGTTCACCCCGCTATCATCCAGAAGGCGAGGTCAGTACAGGTGCATCAAAGCAGGGACCGAGAGACTGAAAAACAGCTTCTATCTCAAGGCCATCAGACTGTTAAACAGCCACCACTAACATTTAGCGGCCGCTGCCAACATACTGACTCAACTCCAGCCACTTTAAAAATGGGAATTGATGGAAATTATGTAAAAATGTACCACTAGCCACTTTAAACAATGCCACTTAATATAATGTTTACATACCCTACATTACCCATCTCATATGTATATACTGTACTCTATATCATCTACTGCATCTTGCCATCTTTATGTAATACATGTACCACTAGCCACTTTAAACTATGCCACTTTATGTTTACATACCCTACAGTACTCATCTCATATGTATATACCGTACTCTATACCATCTACTGCATCTTGCCATGCCGTTCTGTACCACCACTCATTCATATATCTTTATGTACATATTCTTTATCCCTTTACACTTGTGTGTGTGTATAAGGTAGTAGTTGTGGAATTGTTAGGTTAGATTACTTGTTGGTTATTACTGCATTGTCGGAACTAGAAGCACAAGCATTTCGCTACACTCGCATTAACATCTGCTAACCATGTGTATGTGACTAATAAAATTTGATTTGATTTGATTTGATTTGAGGTGGAAACTGAGCTGCACTTCCTAACCTCCTGCCCAATGTATGACCATATTAGAGAGACATATTTCCCTCAGATTACACAGATCCACAAAGAATTTGAAAACAAATCCAATTTTGATAAACTCCCATATCTACTAGGAGAAATTCCACAGTGTGCCATCACAGCAGCAAGGTTTGTGACCTGTAGCCACAAGAAAAGGGCAACCAGTGAAGAACAAACACCATTGTAAATACAACCCATATTTATGCTTATTTATTTTAACTTGTGTGCTTTAACCATTTGTACATTGTTACAACACTGTATATATATAATATAACATTTGTAATATCTTTATTGTTTTGAAACTTCTGTATGTGTAATGTTTACTGTTAATTTGTATTGTTTATTTCACTTTTGTATAATATCTACCTCACTTGCTTTGGCAATGTTAACACATGTTTCCCATGCCAATAAAGCCCCTTGAATTGAATTGAATTGAATTGAGAGACAGAGAGAGAGACAGAGAAAGAGAGAGAGAGACAGAGAGAGACAGAGAGAGAGACAGAGAGAGACAGAGAAAGACAGAGAGAGACAGAGAGAGACAGAGAGAGAGACAGAGAGAGACAGAGAGAGAGAGAGAGACAGAGAGAGAGGGGAAGAGAGAGAGAGAGAGAGAGAGAGAGAGAGAGAGAGAGAGAGAGAGAGAGAGAGAGAGAGAGAGAGACAGAGAGACAGAGAGAGACAGAGAGAGACAGAGAGAGACAGAGAGAGACAGAGAGAGACAGAGAGAGACTGGGAGAGACTGGGAGAGACTGGGAGAGAGAGGAAGAGAGAGAGAGAACATTTCACATCACAGCACTCAGCTACAGTAGTCAAAATGAAAGTGTTTAGAATGTTTTTGTAAATGAGCAGGCAGATCATACGAAGTGAGCTGTTTATCGAAAGGTGGATTGTGTCTATTTTATCATAGCTATGGTAACTGAAACTTTTACCTACATTACAACATTTACAGTACATGGAAATTATGAAATTATACTGTATATGACAAAAGTGGAAATTGCTGGCCCATTTTTTGTTTTTATTTAAAAAAAAAAAAAATATATCCCCTTTTCTCCCCAATTTTCGTGATTTCCAATCGCTAGTAATTACTATCTTGTCTCATCGCTACAACTCCCGTACGTGCTCGGGAGAGACGAAGGTCGAAAGCCATGCGTCCTCCGAAGCACAACCCAACCAAGCCGCACTGCTTCTTAACACAGCGCGCCTCCAACCCGGAAGCCAGCCGCACCAATGTGTCGGAGGAAACATCGTGCACCCGCCCCCCTCGGTTAGTGCGCACTGCGCCCGGCCCGCCACAGGAGTCGCTGGAGCGCGACGAGACAAGGATATCCCTACCGGCCAAACCCTCCCTAACCCGGACGACGCTAAGCCAATTGTGCGTCGCCCCACGGACCTCCCGGTCGCGGCCGGCTGCGACAGAGCCTGGGCGCGAACCCAGAGACTCTGGTGGCGCAGCTAGCACTGCGATGCAGTGCTCTAGACCACTGCGCCACCCGGGAGGCCCCACTGGCCCATTTTTAACCATTACAATCATTTGAAGTTGCTCTGTGGCACACCCTGATCTGTTTCATCTGTCCTTGTGCTTGTCCCCACCCCCCTCCAGGTGTCACTCATCTTCCCCATTATCCCCTGGGTATTTATACCTGTTTTTTCTGTTTGTCTCTGCCCGTTTGTTTTGTTCATTCAAACCTACTAGCGGTTTCCTTTGCTCCTGTCTTTGCTATAGTCCCTGTTTTGTAGTTTCCCAGTCCCTCCCTGCCTGCCTGCCTGCCTGCCTGCCTGTCTGCCGACCTGTACCTTTGCCTCTACTCTGGATTACCGACCTGACCCTGAGCACACGTTTACTGTTTACTGATGCCATCGTGGGCTGGAGCCCGTTCTACCACACTCATTGCCTGAAGTCAGCTCTGCCTGACCCGGGATGTCTTCCTGTGGGCTTGGAAATTGCCCTGGACCTCTCCGCCAGCCCCGCAGATTACCAGGACCTCCGGGAGGGGTTCAGTAAGGCCCTGGCCACTTCGCTTCCGCAGCACCGACCGGTATCCAAGAAGGTCAAGCCAGATGCGGTGGCACGCCGCTGTAACCCCGCAGCTACACCCCCTGAGCTGAGAACTTTCTCCCCCACTCCAGATCATTATCCCCTCTGCTATTCGTCCTTTGTTGCCCCGTTCCCTCCGTATACTTCCTACCTTTCCTGTGTCTATAATTAAAACCATGTCTCACAGCCCTTTGTCTCCTGTTTCCAGGCCCACCCCTCTGCACCGTCTCATCGACGGCCAACTGGCGTACAGGGTGCGAAGTCTCCTGAAGGTTCGACCTCGGGACAGGGGATTCCAGTACCCGGTTGACTTGGAGGGTGATGGCCCGGAGGAGAGGTGCTCAGTCCCCGCTAGGGACATCCTGGACCCAGGCCTCATCTCTGAGTTCCTACGCCGGCACCCCGCACAACCAGGTATGCGCCCAGTTAGGACGCCAGGTGGCGTCCTTAGAGAGGGGGGTACTGTCACGCCCTGATCTGTTTCACTTTTGCTTGTCTCCGCCCCCTCCAGGTGTCGCTCATCTTCCCCATTATCCCCTGGGTACTTATACCTGTGTTTTCTGTCTGTCTGTGCCAGTTCGTTTTGTTCATTCAAACCTACCAGCGTTTTCCCTGCTCCTGTCTGCAAAATTCTGTGTTTTTTAGTTTCCTGGGTTTTGACCATTCCTGCCTGCCCTGAGCCTGCCTGCCTACCTGTACCTTTAGCCTCTACTCTTGATTACCAACCTCTGCCTTACCTGACCCTAAGCCCGCCTGCTGTGCCTTACACCCTCTCTGGATTATTGACCCCTGCCTGCCTTGACCTGTCGTTTGCCTGCCCATTTAAAGAATACACTTTCGTTTCTTCAACATTGTCTGCACCTGGATCATTCCTGAAACGTGATGCTCTGCTACATCTAAGTGGTGAAAGTGACAAACTTTCTAAACAAATCTACACCCAGTATATTGTTTTCGTGTGCTTCTGAAAGCGACTCCAAAATCAGCCATCACGAAAGCATTATGATTGAAACATACAAGAGCAAATTAAATGTTCTCTATCCTCTTCTCTCTTCAAAGTAGCGCTGGTCCATTAGACACTGATCTCTCTCTGCGTTGGATAACTGTGGTCAGTTCCTCATAGTTATACCGCTGCGGCTTCTGATGAGGAAAAATATTTTTTTCTTTCAGTAAGACATGAAAAGACATGTCAAACCAAGGTCAAGAAAATAACCTGAAATAGAATTTATCTTAATTATGATAATTTGTAGCTCTCATACCGCTCGGAATATCCCCCGGTTCTAACTTATTCTGATTTTGTACAGAAATGTGTTTTGCCATTGTGGGCCGCGTTTTGAACACGGTGAGCTGAAATACTTTGGTCTGACCTTTAAAATGGTCATAATTTCAAGTCAAGCACATGAAAGAGGTACTCGATCAGTTTCCCTCCCTCTCTTGCTCTCGCTCTCGCTCTCTCTTGCTCTAGCTCTCTCGCGCTCTCTCTCTCTCTCTCTCTCTCACTCGCTCTCACTCTCGCACCCTCTCTTGGTTTCTCTCTCTCTTGCTCTCCCTCTCTCTTTTGCTCTCTTAATCATCAATAAGGGTTGTATTTACAATGGTGTTTGTTCACTGGTTGTCCTTTTCTTGTGGCAACAGGTTAAAAAACTTGCTGCTGTGATGTCACACTGTGGTACTTCACCCAGTAGATATGGGAGTTTCTCAAAATCGGGTTTGTTTTCGAATTCTTTGTGGATCTGTGTAATCTGAGGGAAATATGTGTCACTAATATGGTCATACATTTGTTAGGAACTGCAGCTCAGTTTCCACCTCATTTTGTGGGCTTTGTGCACATAGCCTATCTTCTATTGAGAGCCAGGTCTGCCTACGGCGGCATTTCTCAATAGCAAGGTTTATGCTCATGAGTCTGTACATAGTCCAAATATTCCTTAATTTTGTGTCAGTCACAGTGGTCAGGTATTCTGCCACTGTGTACTCTCTGCTTAGGGCCAAATAGCATTCTAATTTGCTCTGTTCTTTTTGTTAATTACTTGACACATTGGAAATAAGTATCTCTTTGTTTTCTCAGGATTTGGTTGGGTCTAATTGTGCTGCTGTCCTGGGGCTCTGTGGGGTGTGTTTGTGTTTGTGAACAGAGCCCCAGGACCAGCTTGCTTAGGGGACTCTTCTCCAGGTTCATCTCTCTGTAGGTGATGGCTTTGTTATGGAAGGTTTGGGAATTGCTTCCTTTTAGGTGGTTGTAGAATTTACCGGGTCTTTAGTGGATTTTGATAAGTAGCGGGTATCGGCCTAATTCTGCTCTGCATGCATTATTTGGTGTTTTATGTTGTACACAGAGGATATTTTTGCAGAATTCTGCATGCGGAGTCTCATTTTGGTGTTTTTCCCATTTTGTGAATTCTTGGTTGGTGATTTCTAGGTTTTCTCTCTCTCTTTCATACTCCCTTTTTCTTGCTCTCTCTCTCTTGCTATCCCTCACGAACCCACTGTACTCTCACAATATTTCTCTCCCTCTTTATTACTCACAGGTACATAGAAAACTTGAATACATGACACATTGTCATAGAAACTGCATTGAAAAGCTACATGTGGATGCCAGCAAAGACCAACAGTATTATGTGATGGCTCAACCTACATGATCTACTGTCCTCTCCATGGTGTTCTCTGTACATAATGTGTACTAATAATACATAATAACCCTGGAGGGAATATGATACGGATATTATAGACTGGGTGTATCCAGCCCTGAATGCTGATTGGTTAAAACCTCATTCCAGCCGGTGTCTATTCCACAAGTTACCACCGGCTAAATCTATGACGTTAATAAAATGCCTATTTACTCTGTTCCATCTGACTGAGCAATCCACTGTCTCATCAGCCCAGCCAGGCAATTTATAAACATGATCTCCACTATTTATTAGATGGGGAGACCTACAGGCAGGTCAGCCGTGATACAAGTCAGTATTGGAAGTCCATCCGTGTCTGAGGATGTCGGGAGATGACCTGGAAACCGTGAACACTGTTTTCTTCAAGTCGGGTCAGTTTTTTCTAGGGCGCTGTGGACAGTGGTGTGGACAGTGGTGTGGACAGTGGTGTGGACAGTGGTGTGGACAGTGGTGTGGACAGTGGTGTGGACAGTGGTGTGGACAGTGGTGTGGACAGTGGTGTGGACAGTGGTGTGGACAGTGGTGTGGACAGTGGTGTGGACAGTGGTGTGGACAGTGGTGTGGACAGTGGTGTGGACAGGGCTGTGGACAGTGGTGTGGACAGAGGTGTGGACAGTGGTGTGGACAGTGGTGTGGACAGTGGTGTGGACAGTGGTGTGGACAGGGCTGTGGACAGTGGTGTGGACAGAGGTGTGGACAGTGGTGTGGACAGTGGTGTGGACAGTGGTGTGGACAGTGGTGTGGACAGGGCTGTGGACAGTGGTGTGGACAGAGGTGTGGACAGTGGTGTGGACAGTGGTGTGGACAGTGGTGTGGACAGTGGTGTGGACAGGGCTGTGGACAGTGGTGTGGACAGAGGTGTGGACAGTGGTGTGGACAGTGGTGTGGACAGTGGTGTGGACAGTGGTGTGGACAGTGGTGTGGACAGTGGTGTGGACAGTGGTGTGGACAGTGGTGTGGACAGTGGTGTGGACAGGGCTGTGGACAGTGGTGTGGACAGTGGTGTGGACAGTGGTGTGGACAGTGGTGTGGACAGTGGTGTGGACAGTGGTGTGGACAGTGGTGTGGACAGTGATATTGGAAGGGCGTAAGTATCTGCCTCTGATTCCGAAGGTTGCAAGTTAGAATCCAGCGATATATCGTTGTTTTTGACATGTTTATTTTGAAGCCTATACCTTATAACCCTTACCTTAACCTAACCTTAACCATTCAGAGTTATTGCCTTACCTTAACCTTTCAGAGTTATTGCCTTACCTTAACCTTTCAGAGTTATTGCCTTACCTTAACCTTTCAGAGTTATTGCCTTACCTTAACCTTTCAGAGTTATTGCCTAACCTTAACCATTCAGAGTTATTGCCTTACCTTAACCATTCAGAGTTATTGCCTTACCTTAACCTTTCAGAGTTAATGCCTAACCTTAACCATTCGGGGTTATATCCTTAACCATTCGGGGTTATTGCCTAACCTTAACCATTCAGAGTTATTGCCTTACCTTAACCTTTCAGAGTTAATGCCTAACCTTAACCATTCAGAGTTATTGCCTTACCTTAACCATTCAGAGTTATTGCCTTACCTTAACCTTTCAGAGTTAATGCCTAACCTTAACCTTTCAGAGTTATTGCCTAACCTTAACCTTTCAGAGTTAATGCCTAACCTTAACCTTTCAGAGTTATTGCCTAACCTTAACCTTTCAGAGTTATTGCCTTACCTTAACCTTTCAGAGTTATTGCCTAACCTTAACCATTCAGAGTTATTGCCTTACCTTAACCATTCAGAGTTATTGCCTTACCTTAACCTTTCAGAGTTAATGCCTAACCTTAACCATTCGGGGTTATATCCTTAACCATTCGGGGTTATTGCCTAACCTTAACCATTCAGAGTTATTGCCTTACCTTAACCTTTCAGAGTTAATGCCTAACCTTAACCATTCAGAGTTATTGCCTTACCTTAACCATTCAGAGTTATTGCCTTACCTTAACCTTTCAGAGTTAATGCCTAACCTTAACCATTCAGAGTTATTGCCTTACCTTAACCATTCAGAGTTATTGCCTTACCTTAACCATTCGGAGTTAATGCCTAACCTTAACCATTCAGAGTTATTGCCTAACCTTAACCATTCGGGGTTATTGCCTAACCTTAACCATTCAGAGTTATTGCCTTACCTTAAACACTTAGACATTTGACATTTAAGAAACATGGTTGAATGTCTAATTTGGATGTGAGACTGTGAGAACTAGTTGACTTTACCAGGCTAGATGAGGCATCCTTAGATTTGTTCAATGTCATAGTACTCTGTCATACCTCAACACAAGGTGTACTCTAAAAGATGACACGTCATGTGGAGAGTAAAGTGTGTGTGTGTGTTTGTGTGTGTGTGTGTGTGTGTGTGTGTGAGATCAGACTAGAACTGGAGAACCTGAGCTAGAGTTAGGACTGTACAGTACCATACACATCAGACTAGAACTGGAGAACCTGAGCTAGAGTTAGGACTGTACAGTACCATACACATCTGACTAGAACTGGGGAACCTGAGCTAGAGTTAGGACTGTACAGTACCATACACATCAGACTAGAACTGGGGAACCTGAGCTAGAGTTAGGACTGTACAGTACCATACACATCAGACCAGACCTGAAACGACTTTACCCGGTACACTGCGGTCGTTTCCCATGTCCATGGTACATATGCTATTTAAAGCCGAGGAACACTGGGCTGGAGTGGTAATACGTTCCACTTGGCTAGAGAGGCAATGGCCTCGTTGACGATTTGAAAGAAAGATGGCGTTTACGTAATTATGATAATTATGTTTGAAGAGGGCTGACAGGGAGGCCAGAGAGATGGAAAGGGAGAGAGGGATGTATAGAAAGAGGGAGAGGGGGAGAGAGAGAACGGGGTATGGTTCAGGGTCTGGAACAATGTACAGGCCAAATGGTAATCAGCTGAACATGAACAACTGAAGAAGCTGCTCGAGTGAAGTAAACGGAATTGATTATGCTCAGCTCTGCATGAGGCTTTATGAATTCACGTTTAGAAGATTATCCAGACAGAAAGTGCAATTTAATATTATATAGGGGCTCACGTATACAATCTCAGAATTTCACTTTTGGTAGAGAAACAGGAAAGTAAGAAGGGAGAGACTGAAGGAGAGGAAGTTAAAGGGAACCAGAGGGAGACAGAGAGACAGGTAGAGAGAAGGGAGGGGGAGAGAGAGACGGGTAGAGAGAAGGGAGGGAGAGAGAGAGACGGGTAGAGAGAAAGGAGGGAGAGAGAGAGAAGGGTAGAGAGAAGAGAGGGAGACAGAGAGACGGGTAGAGAGAAGGGAGGGAGAGAGAGAGATGGGTAGAGAGAAAGGAGGGAGAGAGAGAGACGGGTAGAGAGAAGGAAGGGAGACAGAGAGAGAGAGATGGGTAGAGAGAAGGAAGGGAGACAGAGAGACGGGTAGAGAGAAGGGAGGGAGAGAGAGAGACGGGTAGAGAGAAGGAAGGGAGACAGAGAGAGAGACGGGTAGAGAGAAGGAAGGGAGAGAGAGAGAGAGACGGGTAGAGAGAAGGAAGGGAGACAGCGAGACGGGTAGAGAGAAGGGATGGAGAGAGAGAGACAGGTAGAGAGAAGGGAGGGAGAGAGAGAGACGGGTAGAGAGAAAGGAGGGAGAGAGAGAGATGGGTAGAGAGAAGGGAGGGAGAGAGAGAGACGGGTAGAGAGAAGGAAGGGAGACAGAGAGACGGGTAGAGAGAAGGGGGGGAGACAGAGAGAGACGGGTAGAGAGAAGGAAGGGAGACAGAGAGAGAGAGACGGGTAGAGAGAAGGAAGGGAGACAGAAAGACGGGTAGAGAGAAGGGAGGGAGAGAGAGAGACGGGTAGAGAGAAGGAAGGGAGACAGAGAGAGAGAGACGGGTAGAGAGAAGGAAGGGAGACAGAGACAGAGAGATGGGTAGAGAGAAGGGAGGGACAGAGAGAGACAGG
This sequence comes from Salvelinus alpinus, assembly GCF_045679555.1. NCBI lineage: Eukaryota > Metazoa > Chordata > Actinopteri > Salmoniformes > Salmonidae > Salvelinus > Salvelinus alpinus. The sequence goes on from NC_092119.1 coordinate 9,799,307, forward strand.
TAGAGAGAAGGGAGGGAGAGAGAGAGACGGGTAGAGAGAAAGGAGGGAGAGAGAGAGACGGGTAGAGAGAAGAGAGGGAGACAGAGAGACGGGTAGAGAGAAGGGAGGGAGAGAGAGAGAGACGGGTAGAGAGAAGGAAGGGAGACAGAAAGACGGGTAGAGAGAAGGGAGGAAGAGAGAGAGACGGGTAGAGAGAAGGAAGGGAGACAGAGAGAGAGAGATGGGTAGAGAGAAGGAAGGGAGACAGAAAGACGGGTAGAGAGAAGGGAGGGAGAGAGAGAGACGGGTAGAGAGAAGGAAGGGAGACAGAGAGACGGGTAGAGAGAAGGGGGGGAGAGAGAGAGACGGGTAGAGAGAAGGAAGGGAGACAGAGAGAGAGAGACGGGTAGAGAGAAGGAAGGGAGACAGAAAGACGGGTAGAGAGAAGGGAGGGAGAGAGAGAGACGGGTAGAGAGAAGGAAGGGAGACAGAGAGAGAGACGGGTAGAGAGAAGGAAGGGAGACAGAGAGAGAGACGGGTAGAGAGAAGGAAGGGAGACAGAGAGACGGGTAGAGAGAAGGGAGGGAGAGAGAGAGACGGGTAGAGAGAAGGAAGGGAGAGAGAGAGACTGGTAGAGAGAAGGAAGGGAGACAGAGAGAGATAGACGGGTAGAGAGAAGGAAGGGAGACAGAGAGAGAGAGAGACGGGTAGAGAGAAGGAAGGGAGACAGAGAGACGGGTAGAGAGAAGAGAGGGAGACAGAGAGACGGGTAGAGAGAAGGAAGGGAGACAGATAGATAGACTGGTAGAGAGAAGGAAGGGAGACAGAGAGATAGACGGGGAGAGAGAAGGAAGGTAGACAGAGAGACGGGTAGAGAGAAGGAAGGGAGACAGAGAGAGAGAGACGGGTAGAGAGAAGGGAGGGAGAGAGAGAGACGGGTAGAGAGAAGGAAGGGAGACAGAGAGAGAGAGACGGGTAGAGAGAAGGAAGGGAGACAGAGACAGAGAGACGGGTAGAGAGAAGGGAGGGAGAGAGAGAGACAGGTAGAGAGAAGGGAGGGAGAGAGAGAGACGGGTAGAGAGAAAGGAGGGAGAGAGAGAGACGGGTAGAGAGAAGAGAGGGAGACAGAGAGACGGGTAGAGAGAAGGGAGGGAGAGAGAGAGAGAGACGGGTAGAGAGAAGGAAGGGAGACAGAAAGACGGGTAGAGAGTAGGGAGGGAGAGAGAGACGGGTAGAGAGAAGGAAGGGAGACAGAGAGACGGGTAGAGAGAAGGGGGGGAGAGAGAGAGACGGGTAGAGAGAAGGAAGGGAGACAGAGAGAGAGAGACGGGTAGAGAGAAGGAAGGGAGACAGAAAGACGGGTAGAGAGAAGGGAGGGAGAGAGAGAGACGGGTAGAGAGAAGGAAGGGAGACAGAGAGAGATAGACGGGTAGAGAGAAGGAAGGGAGACAGAGAGAGAGACGGGTAGAGAGAAGGAAGGGAGACAGAGAGAGAGACGGGTAGAGAGAAGGAAGGGAGACAGAGAGACGGGTAGAGAGAAGGGAGGGAGAGAGAGAGACGGGTAGAGAGAAGGAAGGGAGAGAGAGAGACTGGTAGAGAGAAGGAAGGGAGACAGAGAGAGATAGACGGGTAGAGAGAAGGAAGGGAGACAGAGAGAGAGAGAGACGGGTAGAGAGAAGGAAGGGAGACAGAGAGACGGGTAGAGAGAAGAGAGGGAGACAGAGAGACGGGTAGAGAGAAGGAAGGGAGACAGATAGATAGACTGGTAGAGAGAAGGAAGGGAGACAGAGAGATAGACGGGGAGAGAGAAGGAAGGTAGACAGAGAGACGGGTAGAGAGAAGGAAGGGAGACAGAGAGAGAGAGACGGGTAGAGAGAAGGAAGGGAGACAGAGACAGAGAGACGGGTAGAGAGAAGGGAGGGAGAGAGAGAGACAGGTAGAGAGAAGGGAGGGAGAGAGAGAGACGGGTAGAGAGAAAGGAGGGAGAGAGAGAGACGGGTAGAGAGAAGAGAGGGAGACAGAGAGACGGGTAGAGAGAAGGGAGGGAGAGAGAGAGAGAGACGGGTAGAGAGAAGGAAGGGAGACAGAAAGACGGGTAGAGAGAAGGGAGGGAGAGAGAGAGACGGGTAGAGAGAAGGAAGGGAGACAGAGAGAGAGAGACGGGTAGAGAGAAGGAAGGGAGACAGAAAGACGGGTAGAGAGAAGGGAGGGAGAGAGAGACGGGTAGAGAGAAGGAAGGGAGACAGAGAGACGGGTAGAGAGAAGGGGGGGAGAGAGAGAGACGGGTAGAGAGAAGGAAGGGAGACAGAGAGAGAGAGACGGGTAGAGAGAAGGAAGGGAGACAGAAAGACGGGTAGAGAGAAGGGAGGGAGAGAGAGAGACGGGTAGAGAGAAGGAAGGGAGACAGAGAGAGAGAGACGGGTAGAGAGAAGGAAGGGAGACAGAGAGAGAGAGACGGGTAGAGAGAAGGAAGGGAGACAGAAAGACGGGTAGAGAGAAGGGAGGGAGAGAGAGAGACGGGTAGAGAGAAGGAAGGGAGAGAGAGAGACGGGTAGAGAGAAGGAAGGGAGACAGAGAGAGAGAGACGGGGAGAGAGAAGGAAGGGAGACAGAGAGAGAGAGAGACGGGTAGAGAGAAGGAAGGGAGACAGAGAGACGGGTAGAGAGAAGAGAGGGAGACAGAGAGACGGGTAGAGAGAAGGAAGGGAGACAGATAGATAGACTGGTAGAGAGAAGGAAGGGAGACAGAGAGATAGACGGGGAGAGAGAAGGAAGGGAGACAGAGAGACGGATAGAGAGAAGGAAGGGAGACAGAGAGACGGGTAGAGAGAAGAGAGGGAGACAGAGAGACGGGTAGAGAGAAGGGAGGGAGAGAGATAGACTGGTAGAGAGAAGGAAGGGAGACAGAGAGATAGACGGGGAGAGAGAAGGAAGGGAGAAAGAGAGATAGACGGGGAGAGAGAAGGAAGGGAGAAAGAGAGATAGACGGGGAGAGAGAAGGAAGGGAGACAGAGAGACGGGTAGAGAGAAGGAAGGGAGACAGAGAGACGGGTAGAGAGAAGAGAGGGAGACAGAGAGACGGGTAGAGAGAAGGAAGGGAGACAGAGAGGTAGACGGGTAGAGAGACTGAAGGAGAGGAAGTTAACGGGAACCAGAGGGAGACAGAGAGACGGGTAGAGATAAGGAAGGGAGACAGAGAGACGGGTAGAGAGAAGGGAGGGAGACAGAGAGATAGACGGGGAGAGGGAAGGAAGGGAGACAGAGAGATAGACAGGTAGAGAGAAGGAAGGGAGACAGAGAGATAGACGGGGAGAGAGAAGGAAGGGAGACAGAGATAGACGGGGAGAGAGAAGGAAGGGAGACAGAGATAGACGGGGAGAGAGAAGGGAGGGAGAGAGATAGACAGGTAGAGAGAAGGAAGGGAGACAGAGAGATAGACGGGTAGAGGGAAGGAAGGGAGACAGAGAGACGGGTAGAGGGAAGGGAGGGAGACAGAGAGATAGACGGGGAGAGAGAAGGAAGGGAGACAGAGATAGACGGGGAGAGAGAAGGAAGGGAGACAGAGTAACAGTAGCTATGTCACAACAAGGTGATTAGTAACAGTAGCTATGTCACAACAAGGTGATTAGTAACAGTAACTATGCCACAGCAAGGTGATTAGTAACAGTAGCTATGCTACAACAGGGTGATTAGTAGCAGTAGCTATGCTACAACAAGGTGATTAGTAACATGCTAAAACAAGGTGATTAGTAACAGTAGCTATGCTACAAGGTGATTAGTAACAGTAGCTATGCCACAGCAAGGTGATTAGTAACAGTAGCTATGCTACAACAGGGTGATTAGTAACAGTAGCTATGTCACAACAAGGTGATTAGTAACAGTAGCTATGCTACAACAGGGTGATTAGTAACAGTAAATATGCCACAGCAAGGTGATTAGTAACAGTAGCTATGCTACAACAGGGTGATTAGTAACAGTAGCTATGTCACAACAAGGTGATTAGTAACAGTAGCTATGTCACAACAAGGTGATTAGTAACAGTAGCTATGCTACAACAAGGTGATTAGTAACAGTAAATATCCTACAACAAGGTGATTAGTAACAGTAGCTATGCAACAACAAGGTGATTAGTAACAGTAGCTATGCTACAACAAGGTGATTAGTAACATGCTAAAACAAGGTGATTAGTAACAGTAGCTATGCTACAAGGTGATTAGTAACAGTAGCTATGCCACAGCAAGGTGATTAGTAACAGTAGCTATGCTACAGCAAGGTGATTAGTAACAGTAGCTATGCCACAACAAGGTGATTAGTAACAGTAGCTATGCCACAACAAGGTGATTAGTAACAGTAGCTATGCTACAACAAGGTGATTAGTAACAATAGCTATGCCACAACAAGGTGATTAGTAACAGTAGCTATGCCACAACAAGGTGATTAGTAACAGTAGCTATGCCACAACAAGGTGATTAGTAACAGTAGCTATGCTACAAGGTGATTAGTAACAGTAGCTATGCCACAACAAGGTGATTAGTAACAGTAGCTATGCCACAACAAGGTGATTAGTAACAGTAGCTATGCCACAACAAGGTGATTAGTAACAGTAGCTATGCCAGAACAAGGTGATTAGTAACAGCATATCAGCCAGGGTAGATGAAAAAAGACCGCCACTGTCACGGGCTATGTCCCAAATGGCACCATATTCCCTATATAGGGCACTACTTTTGCCCAGAGCCCATTGTAGTACACTACCTAGGGAACAGAGTGCCAGTAGGGATGCACTTAATGACAGTGGTAATAATGAGCTACCCAGACGATGTCTTGTTGAGGCTCCTACTTCACTGTGTGGACTGTTACATTATTTCCTGTTTTATGGGACAGGAGAGAGAGATAGGGCTAACACATATACACACAGCCATGAGAGCACTCACACACAGGCACTCATGAAGACACGTACTGACACAGGCACACACACACACGCACACACACACACAGACTGGCACACACACGCACGCACGCGCACTCACACACGCACGCATGCACGCGCGCGCACACACACACACACACACACACACACACACACACACACACACACACACACACACACACACACACACACACACACACACACACACACACACACACACACACACACACACACACACACACACACACACACACACTCCCGTTCAGTCTGTACTCAGCGTAGCAGATGGGAGGACTTTAACTAAGAGGGAAAGGTGCAGGGTCTGCGCTTTTCTCTATGAGAGACACATATGTGACAAGACTGTGTTTTAACTCCAGTTCTATGAGAGAAGTTGAGCCCCATAGGGGGCAGTATCCTGAATTCCGGATGACTGACGTGCCCAAAGTAAACTGTCTGTTTCTCAGGCCCAGAAACTAGGATATGCATATAATTGGTAGCATTGGATAGAAAACACTCTGAAGTTTCTAAGACTGTTAAAATAATGTCTGTGAGTATAACATTATTAATATGGCAGGCAAAAACCCGAAGTGAATCCATCTGGATTTTTTTGTTGTTGAGATCACAGGCCATTTCAATTCAAGCCTATGGGATAATCAAAAGAATACCTTCACGATTGCAGTTCCTATGGCTTCCACTAGATGTCAACAGTCTTTAGAACGGGTTTCAGGCTTGTTTTTTGAAAAACGAATGAGTAGTTGTAGTTTTTCCAAGGTGTCTCTCATTTGAAAAGTAGTCTGTTGCCGGCGTGAATGAGGTGCATGCGCTTTGTTATTTATCTTCCCTATTGAACATACTATTCTCCGCCTTAAATATGACCATTTATTTAGATATTAAAGTACCTGAGTATTAATTAAAAACATTGTTTGACTTGTTTGGACGAACTTTACTGGTAAGTTTTTGGATTTGTTTGTGTGCATGTTGAATGAGTGGATTACTGAATCAAGCGCGCCAACTAAACAGACATTTTTGGGATATAAAGAAGGACTTTATCGAACAAAATGACCATTTATTCTGTAGCTGGGACCCTTGGGATTGCAAAAGAGGAAGATCTTCAAAGGTAAGTGATTTATTTTATTGCTATTTGTGATTTTGTGACGCCTGTGCTGGTTTGGAAAAGTATTTTGGTGTAGGGCGCTGTCCTCAGATAATCGCATGGTGTGCTTTCGCCGTAAAGCCTTTTTGAAATCTGACATCGTTGTTGGATTAACAAGAAGTGAAGCTTTTAAACGATCTAAGAAACTTGTATTTTCATGAATGTTTAATATTACGTTTTTTTTGTATTTTGAATTTTGCGCTCTGCAATTTCACCGGATGTTGTGGTAGTGGCACGCTAGCGGGACACCAAGCCCAAAGAGGTTTTAAGGCCCTGCCGACCCCCAATACTTTTTCAGGGATGATGAATGAGGGAAAGTGTCCATTTATATAGGGACACCTGCGCTCCCATTGGCTGCAGGTGTGTGCATCATTTTACGTCAGGCTATTTGCTGCCTAGGCATGTGACATGCTGACCAAACCACACACGTCGTCGCACGTAGGTTGATTTTGTTCAGCCACACCAGACGCAATCAGGACACAAACGTTAAAATATCAAAACAAACTCTGAACCAATTCAATTATATTAATTTGGGGACAGGTCAAAAAGCGCTAAACATTTATGGAAATGTAGCTATCTAGCTAATTTGTCCTGTGATATAAACATTGAGTTGTTATTTCACCTGAAATGCACAAGGTCCTCTACTCTGGCAATTCATCCACAGATAAAAAGGTCAACTAAATGTGTTTCTCATCATCTCTCCTTCTTCCTTCAGGTTTCTTTTTCTTATTTGGACTTTATATGGGTGGTTGGCAACCAACTTTACGGTGCATTAAATACTTATTTTCCACCATAATTTGCAAATAAATTCATTAAAAATCCTACAATGTGATTTTCTGGATTTTTTTTCCATTTTGTCTGTCATAGTTGAAGTGTACCTATGATGAAAATTACAGGCCTCTCTCATCTTTTTAAGTGGGAGAACTTGCACAATTGGTGGCTGACTAAATACTTTTTTGCCCCACTGTATGTGTACATTTATTTTGCAACACTTGCACAAGCAACGTGAGCGGTGTGGTCAGCATGTCAGGCAAGCAGGCACTCCCTCTCAGAATTTGAGCATATGAATACTATTTATTTTTCTATCTATCTATCTATCTATCTATCTATCTATTTATCTCTATCTATATCTATCTCTATCTTTCTCTCTCTTCCAGTTTCCGGTCTGAGGCAATTTTCTCGACAGGCCTCTCAGTGAATCTGACGATAAGAGGTGGGATAATAGAAAGGAACAGATTGACATCTCCTCCTCTCGTTCTCACAGGGAAAAAGGGTATTTTAACTAACTGTCTCAAGTGTCCCTGTAGGGAAGTAGTGTGTGACCTTTAATTGTGTGTCTGTGTGTGATTAGATGCATTTGTTTGTGTGTGTGTGTGTGTGTGTATGTGTGCGCGTTTGTTTGTTTGTGTGAGTGTGTGTGTGTGCGTGTGGGTGTGTGTGTGTGCATGCGTGTGTGTGTGGGTGCGTGTGCATGCGTGATTGTGGGTGTGGGTGTGTGTGTGTGTGTGTGTGTGTGTGTGTGTGTGTGTGTGTGTGTGTGTGTGTGTGTGTGTGTGTGTGTGTGTGTGTGTGTGTGTGTGTGTGTGTGTGTGTGTGTGTGTGTGTGTGTGTGTGTGTGTGTGTGTGTGTGTGTGTGTGTGTGAAGTGTTTTATATCATGATACTGAACACACCTCCAGTATTGTGCTATACTTTAGACAAAAATCAAATCAAATTGTATTTGTCACATTGCGCCGAATACAACAGTTGTAGACCTTACAGTGAAATGCTTATTTACAAGCCCTTAACCAACAATGCAGTTAAGAAAATACCCCCAAAAAGTACGAGATAAGAGGCACCGGTGTCAAGGTAATAGAGGTAATATGTACATGTAGTCACTACGCATCGATAATAGCAGTGAGTAGCAGCAGCGTTCCGGGGGAGGGCAATGCAAATGTAGCCATGTGATTAGATGTTCACGAGTCTTATGGCTTGGGAGTAGAAGCTATTTAGGAGCCTCTTGGACCTAGACTTGGCGCTCCGGTATCGCTTGCCGTGCGGTAGGAGAGAGAACAGTCTATGACTAGGGTAGCTGGAGTCTGACAATTTTGGGGCCTTCCTCTGACACCGCCTGGTATAGAGGTCCTGGATGGCAGGAAGCTTGGCCCCAGTGATGTACTGGGCCGTACTCTATACCCTCTGTACTGCGGTCAGAGGCCGAGCAGTTGTCATACCAGGCAGTGATGCATCTCGTCAGGATGCTCTCGATAGTGCAGCTGTACAACCTTTTGAGGATCTGAGGACCCATGCCAAATCCTTTCAGTCTCCTGAGGGGGAATAGGTTTTGTCGTGCCCTCTTCACGACTGTCTTGGTGTGCTTGGACCATGTTATGATAATGTGGATGCCATGGAGCTCTCATCCCGCTCCACTACAGCCCCGTCCTTGAGAATGGGGGCGTGGTCGGTCCTCCTTTTCCTGTAGTCCACAATCATGAGGGAGATGTTATTGTCTTTGCACCACACGGTCAGGTCTCTGACCTCCCTGTAGGCTGTCTCATCGTTGTCGGTGATCAGGCACACCACTGTTGTGTCATCAGCAAACGTAATGATGGTGTTGGAGTCGTGCCTGGCCGTGCAGTCGTGGGAGAACAAGGAGTACAGGAGGGGAATGAGCCCGCAACCCTGAGGGGCCCCAGTGTTGAGGATCAGTGTGCCGGATGTGTTGCTACCTACCCTTACCACCTGGGGGCGTTCCGTCAGGAAGTCCAGGATTCAGTTGCAGAGGGAGGTGTTCAGTCCCAGGGTCCTTAGCTTAGTGATGCGCTTTGAGGGCACTATGGTGTTGAACACTGAGTTGTAGTCAATGAATAGCATTCTCACATAGGTGTTCCTTTTGTCCAGGTGTGAAATGGCAGTGTGGAGTTCAATAGAGATTGCATCATCTGTGGATCTGTTGGTGTGGGATGCAAATTGGAGTGGGTCTAGGGTTTCTGGGATAATGGTGTTGATGTGAGCCATGACCAGCCTTTCAAAGCATTTCATGGCTACAGACATGAATACTATGGGCCGGTAGTCATTTAGGCAGTTTACCAGGCACTATGGTGGTCTATGATAGCAGTCTCATCCGAGTGTCTCTCTCTGAAAATGTGGAGGATGTCAGACAATTTGAAAGTCTAGAAAACATATATTTATCCTTTTTATATATTTATTATAATAAATGCCATTTAGCAGACACATTTTTTTTATCCAAAGAGACTTACAGTCATACATTTTTAATGAATACGTTTCCCCAGGAATCGAACCCACTGTCTCGGCGTTGAGCTACAACTGAGCTACATATTTGGACACAAATACAGTGAGTACACCCCAAACATTAGGAACAGCTTCCTGATATTGAGCTGCACCCGCCCAACCTCATTTCCCCTCAGAACAGCCTCAATTTGTCAGGTCATGGACTCTGCAAGGTGTTGAAAGCGTTCCACAGGGATACTGACCCATTTTGACTCCAAACATTCCCAAAGTTGTGTCTGGATCTCCTTTCAGTGGTGGAACATTCTTGATACACACAGGAAACTGTTGAGCGTGAAAATCCTGCAGCGTTTAAGTTTTTGACACAAAAACACGGTGCACCTGGCACCTTCTACCATACCCTGTTCAAAGGCAATTAAATATTTTGTGTTACCCATTCACCCTCGGAATGGCACACATACACAATCCATGTCTCAATTGTCTCAAGGATTACAAATCCTTCTTTAACCTGTCTCCTTACATTCATCTACACTGATTGATGTGGATTTAAATAATTACATCAATAAAGGATCATAGCTTTCACCTGGATTCACCTGGTCAGTCTATGTGATGGAAGGTGTGCTTAACGTTTTGTCCACTCAGTGTATATTAATGGAGATAAGCTTTCACATCCCAGTTTGTAAACCACATTTTCATTTTCACTATGAAGTGAGTTATTAGCAACTTTTCCACATTCCACTGATGTTTGGGAAGTGGCATGTCTATCCCGTCGTGGAGGGTATACTGAAACACTGTGCAACACACACGTGTGCAAATATTACCACCCAACCACCCACCGATGTTCTAACCCATTGTGTTACATCTAAAGTGTGAATTAGCCTAACCCAGTCTCTACCAAACACAAACACACACATGCCACAGCATGTTCCGTGAGTGAGAAGTAATGCCTTCACTGCTGTGTCTCCCAGTCTACGGCTTTAAATGGTGCGCGCGCGGCGGTGGTGTTGAGGAGAGGAGAGACCAGGAGAGGGCGGGCTGTGTGTGTGAACATCCCGTGACCGGCAGCCAGTCTCACGGAGCTAGCGCGCCGCTCTTGTGATGCACTGTGGCGGAGATCGACAGGAGAGGAACGGAGGAAAGAACATCCAGGTATAGCCCCAGTTTAACGGCTATTACAGTGTCGGGAGTCTCGTTCTCATCGGCCTGGTTTTTGTTCAGTCTACTCTGTATTTTACCGACCCGGGATAACGTCCGGGATTTAAACGTTATCGGAGTTTATTTGTCGGATTATTATGCTTTGGATATTATCTCATAACTAAGGTCAGTGGTGCTCTCTATTCGAATGCCAAAGAACTCTTGTCATTACTAACGAAGCATTCCAAATCGTTCTAATCGTTCGTTAGGAACGAATAGACTAATATTTGGGTTGGAATGGGGATGTTTGGTTGACATTTTCAAGTTTCGGCTGTTGACAGTCTACTGAAACAAGTTGGACGTGGAGAAAGTCGGCATGTTGTCAAATCTAACGATTCAAAAGTAGGTACTGCAATAGGCTATATTATCAATCGACCGGAAACACAAGACCATGAATGATATCGACGCTAAATCGAATAAGGTCGCTACCTGCTGCAGGGTGGTTTATTGGTATGAAGTGGGGGAATTCCGGTCATATCGGCCGGTCATATCGGCTTGCTCCCCATTCCGCGTTCAAGAAGTCCAGGGTGACAAGCCCCCAGGACGGATCGAATTATGATCACGTCGCTCAGCTCGTGGCCACTGCCACTTTCCGGTCCCATATTCAATATTAATAATCAGAAAAATGTATATTTATCAAAAACAGAGCGTTAGGACATTATAAAGGGTTTAAGCGACGCTAAATTAACGTTTGCTTTCTACAACTCTCGTTCTCACCTTCAAAGTAGTGTTGAAAAATTGATACGGGTGTCAGTGTCTTACGACTGCCAGCGTGCACCGGGTAATGTAAAATGTCAATGACGGTTCAGAATAAACACAGCCATTCTACGCATAACCGGTTTGGTTGGCATAACAATTAAACTAAGTTTAGGAATATATATTCTGGTTTGACAGTGTAAACTAAAACAGACATGAATCGCTGCTTTAGCATTTGATATGGGGACATGACCTTCTACGTTCCAATGATAGCCTTACGCTGCAGACACCTTGTTGGAGACCAGACATTTGGTATTCCCACTTTTCCATCTCAAATCGTATTTCTTACATGCACATTTTAACGAAATAGACTAATTTAGAAAATAAATCTACGAGAAGAACGCGTTGTCTCCATATCGACATTTTTTTTTTTATCACAGACATAGTTGTTCATTTGTAGCTATTACATATGATAAAACATAACATACAACCTGAAACAATTATATAAATACGTTAGAGTAACATGTTTATTGTCATGTGAGTCTGTAGTTGGAGTGTAAAAATAACGCAGGAAAAGGATGTTTTTTTTTTGACGTGGTTGAATTCGTTTGGTATGAAATCCAAAATGAGCTGGTGAGCTCTGCAGAGCGTCAAGGGAGGGCGTTTTTGGAGTGCAGATGAGCTACAGTACGTTTCGTATGACATTTATGAACATGCTGGTGTTTTTTGTCGTATGGATTTTGATATAATCAATATCTAACAGTTTTTATATTTATTTTTTAAAGACTAAACGAATTAGCACTAGTCATATAATACCCATGAATCAACTCTCCGCACGTTTTATGTTACGTCATGCATTTAATATATATATTTTTTTTCATCGTTTCGTGTTTTAAATCATAAACAGGAAGATATGTGGCCTAAAGTGTAAAAAGACTTCGATACATTTCTGTAAAAAAAAAAAAATTATAATGTAAGATATCACAAAATTTGGGTTAAAATTGTCACATTTTAAACCTAACGTTTTTTTCCAATAAAGGTTTGCTCAGCACCTTCACCAGTCATGGTGAAATAAAACACTGCACTTTAACAGCAAAAGAGGCGACGTGTGTAGTTTATCATTGTGCCACACATTCAATGTGTCGGATTTACAGTGTTAATAGGCTTAGTGAATACATCAGAATGCAGGGAAACTCCTAATCAGTTTTTTTCAACGTACAGACATATGACTTAGAAATGGGCGTGACCCCTATGAAACGTCTCTCTCTCTCACACCACAAGGCCTAAAGCTAGCAGCTATGCTCTCCATTAGAATGATCCTTTGAAATACAGATAACTGATTCTAGCTATGTTTAATTTTATTGGTACATTTTCAAATCATGATTAATAATTTGAAAAAAAAATATATTTCATTCAGCTGTTTTTTTTCCCTCACAAAATACATCCTATTTTGTTTGAAACAATAATGTTTTTCATGGATGTTATTCCACTAATATTAGGCCTAAATTCCTGCAAAAATAAAATATTATAGCCCAATATACAACGAAAACGTTTTGTTATTCAATCATTTCAAGAAAATAAATAGACCCTATTCGAGAAGAAAATGTGAATTAAATGTCTGAGTGGTTTTTTGTGGTCGTGTAAACCATACTGATTCTCTGCCCTGGTTATCTGTGGTGGTGGTGGGATTTAGCGGTAGTGGCTGCAGGGCGCACGGCTGGCGTTGGTGCGAGGTATAATTTGGCTGTCCTGCTTTCTGGGCGCTGGTTGGTGGACGATTAACTGCTCTGACAAATCAACCGAAAACGGCCAAAGGGTTCTCAATGTAACGTTAATCGGTATGGGCGGGAGAGGGAACACAATATTTCTCACATAATACTACTCACAATATTAATGAGAATGTTCTTTTATTTTCTTCTGTCATTTCTATATGGATAAAAAAACACACAAATATTTCGATGTTTTTTTTCTTGTCGGATGATTTATAAAATAGTTTCGGCAGATAAATATAAAAATGTTAGTCTATTATATTGTTCTTGTTGAGTACGTCACAATCACACGCAATTTAATGCAGATCAAAGCAACAACAACAAAAAAAAACATTTAAAGGCGTGATTAAAGATACAGGGGGGAGGAAAAATTATCTCTAGTTTTATCAATTCGGTCATGCCTTTCTAAATAAAACGAGGTCCAACAGCTCACAGTAATTGTATGTGCCCGAAAAAAGGTGCTGCAATTTACTCTGACTGAGCCTGTATAGGCCTGTGTGGTGAGAATGTGTTTGTGTGTATGCGCGAGCGTGCGTGCGTGTTGATGTGTGTGCGTGTGTGTAAAAAAACGGTGCACAGAATCACCCAGAATCCAAATTCAGGGTGAAAGAGATGAACCTATAATAATTATAAAGCAACAGTAAAAAAAACATAGACCTACATATCAAACAAACGTAATAATAATAACACAATATTCATTTATAATAATTACATTTTTTTAAGTTCTACTGTTATGAAATTAAAGATATGCGCATTATACACTGGGGGTAAAAAACATAAAATCCACTTCAATCAGTGTAGATGAAGGGGATGAGACGGGTAAAAAAAAAGATTTTTAAGCCTCAAGACAATTGAGACGTGGATTGTGTATGTGTGCCATTCAGACAAAATATTTAAGTTCCTTTGAACGGGGTATTGTAGTAGGTGCCAGGCACACTGTTTTTTTTTTGTGTGTGAAGAACTGCAACGCTCCTGGATTTTTCATGCTCAACAGTTTCTAGTGTGTATCAAGAATGGTCCAGCACCCAAAGGACATCCAGCCAACTTGACACAACTGTGGGAAGCATTGGAGTCAACATGAGCCAGTATCCCTGTGGAACGCTGTCAAAACACCTTGTAGAGTCAGTCCATGGCCTGATGAATTTAACCTGTTCTGATGGCAAAAAAGAGGTGGGGTGCAACTCAATATTAGGAAGCTGTTCTAAATGTTTTGTAGAGTGTATACTGGGTCTATCCCCAGACATTGCTACGGAGTATACTGGGTCTGTCCCCAGACGTTGCTACGGAGTATACTGGGTCTATCCCCAGATGTTGCTACGGAGTATACTGGGTCTATCCCCAGACGTTGCTACGGAGTATACTGGGTCTATCCCCAGACGTTGCTACGGAGTATACTGGGTCTATCCCCAGACGTAGCTATGGAGTATACTGAGTCTATCCCCAGACGTTGCT